>NC_056733.1:1140485263-1140632763 GCF_019279795.1 Protopterus annectens | reverse complement strand
TCATGGTAGTGATAAGGAAGTTATGTGAAATATTGTTGGTTCAACATCTCAGAGCCTATATACCAGACTAATGGCATGTGTGAACACTGTATGTTTTTAAATTAAAAACTATAGACATGATTTCCTCTGTCCTGTTTTTGTCAGTGTGAAGAGCATCTTCATAAAAACAGGAATAAAAAATGTTTTTTTTTTTCTCTCATTTCTTTAGGGCACTGACACTGATGTCTGTGTGATGATTCAGATTAAAAAATCTGCTTCATTGTAGATTGCTCCAACACTGGAAGTAAGGAATGAGGGAAAGAAAAAATGTATGCCAATATTCAGAGAATGCACTGAGAGACTAAAGCACGGTAGGAGTAACTGGAAAATAAGTGAAGTACCTAGTGTTCAGGACCCAAAAGGGGGTAATGAGTGTAATGTCAAAATATAGACATCAAATACAAAAACATTGTCTATAGGAAATAATCTGCTTCACCAAAACAAGGAAAATCATTTCTAAGACTGTCTTCTTCAGAGATTAAGAAGTACTGCCTTATTCCTAAAATGCATTAACATGAAGTTATTATATATAATATTTGCAAATAAATAAGATTAAATGTTAAGCATTCAGTAATATGGAAAATGATAAAATTGACATTGACAAAACTGCAGGCTGGATATTGAAAAGTGTAGCAGTCATTAAGTTATAAAGCTTTGGTTTATTCAAAGTAAGGTCCATGAATCAAATAGCAGTGTGACAAGGCATGGACTGACCCAATGAAGTGCAAATCAAGAAGGCCCTTGAGCATGTGCATATATAGTGGGTAGATGGGGATCAGATAGTGTTACCCTGTGTCGATGACCTGTACCCAAACTGTTTACCCAGTTCTGGAAATCATATCATAGAATAAACATAGCTTGGAGGCAGCCTGGTACGGGTGACACAAATGTTGACTAGAAACAGTGTCTGTCAGAGTGACTTAAAGGGCTCTAAATATATATCCAAAAGAACAGAACAAAACAGATTCTGCTGTACTTTCATACATACATACTATAAAACTGTGAACTGCATGTAAACAGTCTGTTTTCAGAAGATAAGGGCATTTGTAAAAGAAGTTTCATGAGAAAGAACAAATACAGTAGAAATGTTAGAACAGTATCATGTTCCATGACAATACAACATACAAACAAGTGGGAACAGAAGCTGTGTTGGGAGATGAGCCAAGTACACATGAGTTAAGACTTTAATATATTAGCAAATAAGAGACCACAAATGTCAGTAAAAACTGAATATTGATAGGATGAGACTGAGTAGTCATCGCCACACTGGATGTGTTGAGAACCACAGTTCTACTTGTAGTTTTTACCGATTCCGTGTTTCGGAGAAGAAAGTAGCAAGAAGGTTTTCACTAGCCCCCCCTCCCCACATGCCTTTCAACAAGTGTGGGATTTATTGTAGGGCTGTAAACGTCTCTAAGTAAAGTGACTCCATCTGGACGATCATGTGCCACTGTAACTCCCTTGAGATCCTACTGTATGGATTTCTTTGTAAGAGGCCCAGGAAGGCAACCTGAAACATTTGAATAATAATGATCATATCATATCAGGTGAGGCTTCAAACAAGGCTGTCCCATGCCATGTTCTTCTGTACTGCCACTTGTGTTAAGGATGTACATCCCTGCATTAGTCTAATCATGTGGAATCTCTCAGACAGGGTCCAGCCAAGAAAGTCTAAAGATAAAAAATGACAAAACTCAGCTTAATCTCCACGGAAGCCTGGTGACAAAACTCAGCTTAATCTCCACGCAAGCCTGGTGACAAAACTCAGCTTAATCTCCACGGAAGCCTGGTGACAAAACTCAGCTTAATCTCCACGGAAGCCTGGTGACAAAACTCAGCTTAATCCCCAATGAAGACTGGTGACAAAACTCAGCTTAATCTCCACGGAAGCCCGGTGACAAAACTCAGCTTAATCCCCAATGAAGACTGGTGACAAAACTCAGCTTAATCTCCACGGAAGCCCGGTAACAAAACTCAGCTTAATCCCCAATGAAGACTGGTGACAAAACTCATCTTAATCGCCAAGGAAGACTGGGGAGGAGGGGGATTTTCATGGAATCGAGTACCTGCTGAAGACTAAAGTAAAAAATAATAAATAAATAACAATGCACACTGAACTCAGCAGCTTGGGGGAATGATATGATTTTCGTTAACAGAATGTCTTGACAGTAGCCATGTTATAGTAGGACTGGCTATATAATACAGGTAAATACCTGAGCCATGCAGACTCAGGATACTTTAGGGGGTAAAATGGTAGACTTCGTTTTGCCTTCCATTGGCTCATTAAGAAGTTCTAAGAGTTACTGCAGCCACCTATGAATGAACTTTTAGCTTCAGTTGCATTCTCAAAACCCATGACAAATGCTGTTCAACAGGGAGATATTTACAGGGCAGGGAAACAGCTGAGAGCTTAAAAAGTGGAAACACTGTTTGTTATAAATAAGCTATTTGTGAGCAGAGACTCTCACATGTCAGACTATATTTAGCACGTATATTTGTAGCATTTGAAACTCTATATGCTACTCAAAGCAGAAGTAAAAAAAATAACTGTGATAAAGATGCCCAGAATGGGTCAGTTCTTATCAAAATGTAGCTAGCAGTATTCAGACGTCACAGTGGTTTCAGCATTCATTATTTAGGTGTCATAGTTTTTGTTGCACCTTATTTTTGTGAGATATTCAAGTGCCTAAATAAGTATATCTTGCTTTTAGAACTGTACTCTTAGCTGGGGAATCTTATAGCCGTACCCTGAGTTAAACAGAGGTTAAATTACGAAAGGTCACTGAGAAAAGTGTTTTTCATACACAACACTGTGTCATCATACTCTTCAAATGTCCCAGATGCCAGGAGTCACTCCTGACCCTCTTGGACCTAATCCAAAACCCTCCCATTACCTGAAAGGAGACTGAGGCATCCCATTGCAGCATCATACTCGCAGCCATAAATATTTTTTTATGAAAGCATAAAGACATTTTTGTCATACATGCTGTGAATCAGGGAGACAGTAAAATGTCCACTTTTTCTTAAATCCTCACCAGAATAGAAACAGAGTAAAAAAGCATAATGCATTGATACACATATATACATGTATACATAAAAAAGGATTTATTTGCAATCTTGCAATAAAACGTATTCAATTTTGTTTTCTAAAATTCCTTTCATAGTTAAACCCTCAATATTTTGCATCTTAAAATCATATTTAATGTTATAGTTAATTTACATTCTGAATTTCTGCACATATATGTTGCTTCTTAATAATTAAAAACATAGGACTTTTAATCTCTTAACAGTTTTTAGTTTGGGGCTTATAAGCCAGAGAAATGTATTGCATCTTGTTGGGAAAAGGCATAAGGAAGGGTTTCCATCTCAGTAACCACTCCATCCACAGCTTGCCACTCCTCTGTGTTTACCACTGTCCTTGTGTAATATTGCAAGCTTATTTTACCCAGGCCAAAATATTCTGCTTTGCACTTTTATAGACTTTACTGCTGACTTTTATGGTTGTCTGTTTCTGTTCCACAGGTTCTCATTCTGTATTCCTGATTTATGTCTGGGTGGATGCTCTAGATAAATGCACAAGTCCAGATGAGTAAGTAATTCAAATCAAATCAATCAAATCAACCACACTGCTAAAACTGTTCATGTAGGAAGGCACCACTTATCCCACCCCTTCATGTGTCTCCTTACGTAGACTCTTAATTGTTAAGACTTCTCTGTGTTTTTTCCTGTTATACTACATTTTTCCTTATATTAACCTATTATTCTAGAAGGAAATGGAAACACAGCAACCTGCTAATCACATTTCTGGGACCCACTTAACCTTTGATTACTTTGACAGCTGTTTCCAAAAGTTAAGCAGGGACATACCTTTATACAATGTAGCACATTCTTGCAAATATCAGATTCTAGAACTGAGTCCTCTCACATTTGTTTATTTCATTCCTTAAACTGTGGGAAACCTCTGAACTGTCTCCCATCACTTAAGCAACCCATTACTTTAGTTAGTGTTTCAAACTCATTGCATCATTTCAGACTCGCCACATCATTGTTATGTCATGAATATCTCAAAAATTAAAACCCGCTTTAGCTGAACTGCATAAAATCATATAAAGTGGTACAATAAATGGTTGTTGGTTTGTCCAGTCCATACCTACAGCATATCATCAAAAGCCAATATGTCACTTATAATAATAAAAAGCAATCAACATGATAATTGCAGAATTTATAAAAACAATGTTCTTTTTTGTTAAGCTGTCATTTGCTAGACAATATTTTTTTACAAAGAACTTACTTTTCACACATAAATGCATCTGAACGGGTGATTTCTTTAGGTGACTGATGCTTATTTTTACTAATAACTGTAAAACACTAAATGAGGTAAACAGTAGTATTAAAACTATACTTACATTTCACTTTTGTGTTTTCTTTTGACAGATGTAAGCCATCAAGCCAGGACTGTGCCTACAAGACAATATTACACACTACCAAACACCGGCCATGAGAGGAGATCCCTGTTTGCCCTAGCAGAACCACCTCGTTTCCACTCTCAGGCCAGGGGCAGGAACATTCGCTTAGACCACCACTTTCGAAAGGCCTCCCGCAAGAACAGCTTCTGCAATGGAATCACATTTACCAACCGACCTGTCCACCTGTATGAAAAAGTCCGTTTGAAGCTGTCATCTGTCCACCATGGCTGGAGTGGAGCCTTACGTTTTGGCTTCACTCTACATGACCCTTCACAAATGAGCCCAGATGACATTCCCAAATATGCCTGCCCTGATCTAGTGACCAGACCAGGATACTGGGCCAAAGCCCTGCCAGAAAGATACGCACTGAAGGACAATGTGTTGGCATTTTGGGTTGACAGACAAGGGAGAGTATTTTACAGCATTAATGATGAGGAACCTATCTTGTTTCATTGTGGGGTGAAGGTCTCAGGACCCTTCTGGGGATTAATAGATGTTTACGGAATCACACAAGAAGTACAAATGTTAGGTAAGTATGGCATCATAGCACCTTAAACATGCTTACAAAATATTTTTCTCCTTTCTGTGTTCTTATTATCTTCAGAAATGCCGTTTAATATGCAAAAAGCGTTTTTGACAAACACTTTTCTCATTTCATAGTGCAGAATATAGTTGAAAGACTTTCTTCAAGATACTGTTTCTTTTTATCATATTTTATTTATTTTTTTTTTCTTGTTGAAGGAATGAATACAGCAGATACATCTTACCTAAATTTTACATGCCTTTTTTATAATTTGCATTAGTAAATATGTTCCTTATACTCTGTTTAGAATACTCTGCAAATAAACAAGCAGTCTTACAGTAACATTTGATGGATTTAAAAAACAATTTCAGAAGCCTCATCTCTGTACTGAAATACAGCTATGTCTACTTTTAAGTACAATATCATTTAACATTTACTAAAATAATTTATCCAGCTAGACTGATAATTTGATTTTGTAATATTTTTATGAATTAAAAGTGTCTTTGATTTTACAGGAATAGGTAAAATTAGTCCAAATGATGGTTGCTGGACAGAAAGTCAAGGCTGGTAGGTCTGTGGCCCAAACAATTTTATTTGCTAAGTGCAAATAAAACAGGCTATTAATCTGCATCTGTCATTTCAAAGATAACTCACTTTCCAGATCTTATTTGAGCTAAAGTCATATCTTGGAGTCTTAATTTAGAAAATATATCATTGCACCCTGCAATCCCCTCCCCCAAGTTATACTCAATATCTTGCTTTTCTGGTGTAAAGAAGAATTATATGCCACTCTGCAGTATGTAAAACACAGCACCCATTCTCATTTGTGTATAAGAGTTGTTCTGAAAGAAGGTCTTCTAGCCTGAACACAGCTTAATATTCAAGAAGGCTGCACTGTACAACTGGACAAAAAGCACAGTTCACAAATGTCTTTTTAATTTGCTTTGCTATTTCTAGTAAAGGCGCAAATACAAACCTATCTGCATAGTGGAGAACATCCTTGTGAGTGATTTGATGAGCAGAAATTTATCAACGCCTACCTTAAAAGTCTGTAATACCATCCTGTTCAGTGTCTCTTCTGATAGAATTCTTATAAATCCAACCACTCTCTGAAAGAAAAAAAAAAAAACATCTCGACCTTGGTGCTAAATTTATCATCTTTCAACTTCAATATGCTTCTGAAGAATGCTAAAGTAATGATGTCTGAATTTTATCATTGGCATACAGTGTGGAGTAGATTGAGATAACATTCTGGTTAGGTGTCCTCTTTCTTCATTTTGTCCCTTGCTGGTCGTATGCTAAATGAAGGACTTCCAGATCATTCCATGTAGTTTATGCACAATACAAACATGTTTATTCAAGGTTTCAGTCTGTCAAAACAGTCTTCTATATGACTCATAAAGAACAGGCTAGTACTTTGAACCAGTATGTTGAAGAAATATGAGAAAATATGTAGCACATGGAAAGATAATGTTCAGCTAGAAAAAATTTAATTGTTTGGTTCAAATTCCTCATTACTAAAAAAAAAAAAAATCTTAGATTGATCTATTGATTCACGTTAGAAAGTGTTATGTAATACATGTCTTGATGAAAGCAAGCTCAGGTTCCAAGTTCTAGTGTTGATACTTGACATCATTAGAAAAGGTAGTAAATGCCTTACATACAGCCGATGCATTCCAGCTTAGATGCTCTGCCATTGTAAGTCACCCAAGCGATGATAACCTACCTTAGCTGTACTTCAAACCCTCAGCCCAGGCTGCAGTTTATATCTTGTCTCTTCTAAGTACCACTTACAGACTGTAATGGTACATTCCATTGTTATCTGTGCAGGGAGGAGCAAGCAGAAAGCAAGGCACTTACTTGAAACACCAGCCATGGCTGTTATCAATGACCTCAGCCTGATAACACTATCATAATGTACTTTCTAAGATTTAAAAACTATTTTGAATGCAGTTTGCAAACTTAAAGCTTGCCATAAGAGGCTAACATGAGGTTTATCCGCTTTCTTTCACATGTATCAAGAATGGTGTTTTGATGTGCGGTGTTTTCAATTTTCTTTGTCATACTAGCTGTCAGAATACTCTTGTCATTATAAAATGGCTATTAAATAATGATTACCTATTTACCTTGCCTATGTGTAACATCAACAGGCATGTATTTGTATAATCAGAGCTTAAACTGTTCTTAGAAATCATTTTGCACTTGGAATGTTCATGTTCTGTCCTGTAACATAACTCCCAATCTTATAAAATAAAAAGTGCAGGGATTAATTTGTAAAGTATTTTTGATAAAACAGAAAAGAAGAAGAAACTCATTTATGCAGAAACTAATTAAAAGTCCTTTCATTGGTTTCACTTTGCTCCATAAAGGACTATACTGGTATTGGTCAGAGGTGACACATTGCGTACCTTGATCTCAGTTGTACCTGTCAGCTATAGTTTACGTTATTAAACATGAATGTGCTGAGTGAACATTGCCTGTCCTTAATGTCTAACTGATGGCTGTGTAATTAGTAGGCATGAATTCATCATCATCATATGACAACCGTAGCATTCCTAAATAATGGCATTCTCATGGCAGTAAATAACACAGAAAATGAAAACACTTCTGGGGTACATGTAGGGCTTCCTCTGTTGTTATTTTCATAGTTATATAAGGATTTATGTTTGTTATTCAAAAACGATGTAGGGAAAAAACTTCCAAGAATGTTACTCTCCTTCCATGATATTTCTACTAAGTACACAGATTATTGAAATTAGATGGTACCAGACCATAACATTTCCCCTACAAATGATCATTCATTAAAAGATTGCTTAGTCACAGTTGATCAAGAACACATTTCCTCTATAACCCATCTACAAACATTACAATATGTTTTTTCTTTAGTGGGCAATACCCTACACCCTATTATGTGGGGAAAGTGTATTACCCATAGGAGCAAGTTCTGAAGGTGCATCCAGGGCTAAAACTACTCCATGCATCTCAACTGTCCAGATTTTTGCCTCATATTTTTGTCCATTTCTCATAAAATTGTAGTTTTCTGGCTAATCACTTGCAAATCATTGAGGGCTGAGATCAGAAAATAATGACAGTCATTTGATTTTCAGACTTCATACCCTTCAGAAAATTCATGCTAATGCAAAACCTGCTATCCAGTCAACTTTCTAAGTCTGTAAGAGCAATATTTAATAAGTGTCCCTATTGTTGGGCCTTTATACCCTCATTATTTTTGACTTTGTCCAGATTTCTTGCTGTAAGAGGTTGAGATGTATGGAGTGGATAACATACAGGGCTCCCTAGTGGTCAGCCTGAAACATGACTTTTCAGACCACCAACAGATGTTATTCATTATCAGCCTCCAAAAAGGCTTCATGCCAGATGACTGAAAAGATAGCAATACTCATTACCTTGCAATAAAGTAGGACATCAATGGACGCAGGTAATTATACACCTGTAGACCTGATGAGCCTAATTTGTAAGGCTATGGAAAAGATCATTCTGGAATAAATAAATAAGGACACCCCAAACCTATAAACTCCCGACCCAAGCCAGTTTGGATTTTTAAAGGGCAGATTCTGCATACTTAACATGGTCAACTTCTTTTTGAAAGTTACTAAAGCAATGAAAGAGAGAAAGTCAGTGCACACTACATTTACTGAGCTTGCAAAGGCAGTCAGCAGCCTCCCACACTCAGATATAACAGATAAACATTCCCAGCTAGATGTAAATCCCTGGGTAACTCACTGGATATGAAACTGAAAAAGAGAACCCAGGAAATTAGGGTGAGTGGTGCTACCTCCTCCAAAGGACTTGCCACTAGTGGTGTACCCCAATATTTAGTCCATGAGCCACTCCTGTTTGTCATTTACATCTCAGACATCAAAGCAAAGCTAATGTTAAGGATTTATGGCTGACGACTGTAAACGTGGTGCCATCATAAACTCCCAAGAGGACACCAGTTCTCTAAGAGGGCCTTACACAAACAAACAGCTGGTGTCAAAACCATGGTCTAAAACTAAATGCGAAGAAATGGATAGATGTATCCTTTGGCAAGCATGACTTCCCTTGTAACTGTCACATAGTTCATAGGTTCATAGGTTGGTACTAGCCTATCGTCTCTAGGGCCTATACAAGCCTAGCAATAACAATTCCCTGGCTATTTCTTCCCACAATATTTACTTTACTGGACCCCTGTCTAGCAGGGTGACTGATGTGATCCCCGGGGTGAATTTCCTATCTCCCATCCAATCATCAAGGTTCCTTTTGAAAAGGCCCAAGGAGGAGTTTTGTTTGACATGTATGGGCAGTCTACTCCAGAGTTTGGGGAGTGTTTGGGTCAGAAACCTATCCGTCCAGCATGTTTTGTTCATTGTGATGACAAGGTTTAGATCCCTGGAGCATGTGGCTCTGAGGGATTGGGATTTCTTTAAGTGTAGCATGTCCAAAAGCTCTGGGTTTGATATGGCCTTGTATGTTAAACAGAGATCATCTCTGAGTAGACAATATGCAACAGAGTATAGCTGGAGTTTTTTTAGACGGTCAGCATAGGGCATCTGCTTTAGGCTTATGATTCTTTTATTGAGGAATTTCTGTGGTCTTTCCAGTTAATGCAGATGTCTTGAGAGGTACATACCAAATGGGGCGTTGCATTCTATAATGGGTCTAATGAGGGATGAGTACAGTGGGACAATGATCTCCTTTTTTGTGGATGAAAAGCTCTTAGTAATGAGGTGTGCCACATAGAAGGATTTCCTGACTGTTGTGGCGATGTGGTTATCGAAGGTGAGACCACTGTCCACCTGTGTCCCTAAGTTTCTTATTACACTTTCGGTGTTTAGTGTACTGCCACCTATGTGGTAATTCATGGGTAAATGTTTTTTCCCAAAGGGGATAACTTTACATTTCTTGGCATTGAGCTTGAGTCCATGGCTCTGGCACCAAGCATCTGTTTCTGTAAGACCCTTTTGTAGACTATCCACATCATTTGGGGAATCAGTAATGGCTCCCAGTTTGCAGTCATCTACAAACTTTGTTAGCCAGAGTCCCTTAGTATTGGCCTGTACTTCAGAGAAGTAAATGCCAAACAAGAGTAGTTCCAGGACTGAACCATGAAGTACTCCACTTGACTGGAGCTGGATTTGGAGTCTGCTACTTTTACAGTATGGGTTCTGTCAGTAAGCCAGTTGGCAACTCATCGAGTGACATAGGGATTAAAGCCCAGCTTAGTAAGTTTATCTATGATTCCAGAGTGGGGGATGGTGTCGAAGACCTTGGCGAGATCCATATAGGCTTTATGGACCGGCTTACCCTTGTCCACAACTCTGGAGACTTATTCGAAGAAGTCAATCAGGTTCAGGGGACAAGATCGGCCCTTCACTAACCCAAACTGGGTGGGGACCAGTGTCTGAAGGTTGCCACTCTCTTTGTTTATAAGTTCCATGATAATATGTTCCATGGCCTTGCAGATCAGGCTCATCAGATTGATGGGGCAGTAGTTCCCATGATCCCAGGTGGATCCCCCCTTGTGGAGTGGGATAACTGTAACTGTGCACCACTCAGTGGGCACAAGACCTGAGGTGAGGCTATGATTAAAAATGACACTTAGGTGAGGTGCCAGTTCACTTTGTAGTTCATGTAGTACACAGCCCAGGATGTCATCTGGTCCCATGGATGCTGTATTCTTAGCTTTGGAGAGTGCAGTTTTTACCTGTGTGGTCATTACCGGAATTTGACAATCTTTCAGTATTGAGATGGGCCCTTTAGGGGGTGAGAGGGGGGTGAAGTTGGCACTGAATCGATTTGCCAGGATATTGGCAATATCCTTGGTATCAGTATATTTAATGCCATTCTGTTGTAGCTCAGAGCAGATCTGAGCATTGCCATTTAGATTCTTGACATAGCTATAGAATGCCTTGTCATTGTCTTTGGAATCTTTGGCAATTTTATTTTCATAACTAGCTTGGGAGGATTTTATGAGGGATCTCAGCTTCTTACTGAGGCTGGTAAGGAATTTTTTTGTATCCTGGGATTTTCCTCTTTTCTGCAACAGTTTCTTCTTTTTGTTTTAGTTGATCCAGTGGTCAGGGATCTGGGAACATATGTCAACATTGAATTCTCCTTTGATCACATATTATCCACTATCATAAGGAAGTCCTTCTTCAGCACACATTTTATAGCTAAAAGTATGGCATCTGGGTTCAAGGGTGTGATCATTCCACTGTACATGGCTCTCATCAGGCTGATCACTGAACATAATGTCCCATTCGGTAGGTACCTGTCCAAACATTTCTCATAACGTCAGTGACCGCAATGTCTTCTCCCTATAAAAAAAAAAAATCAAGGACCTGAATCACAGAAACTATGCAGACCATCTCAGAACCTGATTCCTCTTTTTGGTATCATACAAGCTACTAAGAAGTGACCTCTGCCTCTCTTTTAGACCATCTGCAGACCTTATCCTGTAATACCTATTTCACATTCACAAGTCCAATAGTAGTATGAACACCTGCTCAAGGAATCTTAATCTCTTTTGCAACATAAATAAAACATGTTGGAGGGATAGGAATGTATGAGAGACAATACCTCTTTGATGGAGCTGTCTTCCATTCCATATAAAGCAAAGTACTTTTCTTACTCTGTTCAAGTGTAATTTGGATGACTGGATGGGAAACCACAAATTCATTCTTCTTCTTGTTTGTATGCAAAACATTAAGGGTTAAAAACTGACATGGGATTGTAAGGCTAGGCTTTTCAAGATTGTCACAGATCAGTAGCCTAGTAAGTAGCTATGAATATAAAAACCTATATGCTGTCTCCACAGTCATACAGATACGGAGAAAAGAGAAACTCCTATTAAAGCACACAGTGATCCCCCTGTGGTTTAAAAAATTAAAAAAAAATACTTCAATCTGCAATGAACAAAGGATTTTAACCAAAGAATTTGATCAGCTGAGCCTCAATCACCTGGGGGTTCCAACATCAACTCTGTTCTAAAGCAGGTGGCATTAAAAGGCACAGAATGGAGATGCCAATGGAGTAATTCAACACTATTCAGAGAGCAGTTATAAAATGCAATGACATGTTTTTTAATCCACAGTTAAAAGAAACTTATTGGTTATAGGAATGTATGTAAAGGTGTAATAGAGACAAACCAGGATATATTTTAAAGTGCAAGAAAATCTTGTAGTGCATGGAGAGCAGTGATTATGTTCCAATATCTGGAAAAAGACAAATCATTTAAGTGCTACTATAGTGTGAAACCCGATCTTAACAAATGTTAAGCACCCCCTACTTAACTTGTCAAGGTGAAATTTCACGTTAGGTAGTCAAATCTGACGGTACTGACCAGCAAACAACAGCAATGATTTCTTTCCCCCTGCTGTCTGTGCTGGTAACAGGGCCCTTATTTCCTCTCATAAACTTAGAAAGTTGGTAGAATAACAGGATTTGTATTTGCCCACATTTTATGAAGGATACAAAGTCTGAAACTCAAACGCATGTCATTATTTAGTGGCTTCACTCCTCAATGATTTGTCAGAAAACCACAGATTTTATGAGGAACAGACCAAATATACGAGGCAAAAATCTGAACATTCTGCAAAAACTTGACAGTTGAAAGGCATGGAAGGTGAGTGTAAGCATAAGAGACTGAGTTACGCAGTTTCCCTGACAGTGCTCGCTAAGTGCTTTATGGTTTTGAAAGCTGGCAAAGCACTTGGCACTTTTTTCTGTAACCAGTAGACCATAAATCAGATAGCCCTCCATGCACTGCAAAGAATTATGATTGTGTCACTGATAGTAACCCTTAATTATGTGTTTTTGACAAGGATGCAAAGATTCACCTCTCAAGCTTCACTCCCAAGGCGAATTTTTTAGCATCCATGTCATGAACACATGAAAAGCGGGTTATGATCGATGACCCACTCATAATCTTCTGCGTTAAAACATGGGATCCTGTAATTTAAAGTATATGCATTAATAACCTAATTCTTTGGATTGTTAAGTACCAGTGTATACTTTTAAATTAAGGTATTTAATGGTTGTACAGTGAATAATGTAATTATTGTTCACTTTAACATATTTCACAGGATGTTATCACTAAACCTTCATAAAACATTATCCGCCTTAGGGCAGACTGATAGGCTGTGTTTAGTTGCAGAGATAAATACATCTTATAGGTTCATAGATTCATAGATGTTTACTAGGCTAATGGCCACAAGGGCCTTTTAAGCCTAGCTGTTCATCCCAAATCTCTGATAAGTTCTGATACCCTTGATAAGTGTAAGCAGGGGTTTGGGAGATGAACCATTTACAGGTTAACTGTGTCCATTAGAGACATAGGTGCCAAACCAGGGATGAATTTCTGGTTTCCCATCCAATTGTCCAAGTTGCACTTGAATTGGGTTAGGGAGGAACTCTGCTTCACATGGATGGGGACCCTGTTCCATAGACACAGGATTCTCTGGAATACATACATATCTCTCCAGCAAGACCTGTTTATATCACAGGCAAGGTTTAAGTCTTTAAAACAGGTAATTCTCATGATGTTTGTTTTGTAGATATGCAGGAGGTCCATCATAGTGGGGTCTGACAATGCCCTGTATGCCAGGCATAGATGTCCGCTCAATAGCCTGTAGGAGACAGAATACATGGATAGGGCCTTGAGACGGTCTGCATAGGACATTTTACTTATGCCCTGTATTCTTTTAGAGAGGAACCTCTGTGGACATTCCAGTTATTGGATATGCCTAGTTAGGTACATACCAAAGGTGGCATTGTACTCAATGATAGGTCTGATGAATGCCAAATACAGTGGAACAATGACTTCCTTGGACTTAGATGCTATAGCTTTGTTTTTAAGTTGTGCAGTATAGAATAATTTCCTCTCCACTGTAGACACATGATGGTGAAAGGCTAGATTACTATCTATGTGTGTCCCTTAGTCCCTGACTACTGGATCAACTCTAAGGGGTGTGTTGTTAATATGATAATTACCAGGGATAGATGACTTCCCAAAGGATACTATTATGCATTTCTTAGTATTTAATTTTAGTCCATGGCTCGGGTCTATATCATATGTTCGAAGTTTTATAACTTTGAACGTTAAAATATCAAATTTAAATGCTTGAAGTTATAAAACTTCAAACATATGTAAAAAAAAAAACTCACAGCTGTAGGCAGGGGGGGCAAGCCCCCCTGCACCCCCCCAAACCCCCCGGTCTTTAAATATACCAACTCTGAGACCACACTACAGTGAAGTAAGGGAAATCTTCCCTTTACCACACTATAGTGCAGTCTCGGAGTTGGTATATTTAAAGAGTGGGAGATGTGGCGGGTGCAGGAGGGCTTGCCTACACTAGTCAGGTAAGTTCTGTTTGGTTTTTTTTGTTTTTTTTTATTATATGTTCGATGTTTGAAACTTCGAACATTTAAATTCGATTATTTAATCTTCAAAGTTTTCAAACTTCGAACATATAATATAGACCCCATGGCTCTGACATCAGTTGTTAGTCTGTGTCAGACCCTCCTGGAGAACATTTGTGTCAGTGTGCGATTCAATGGTAGCTCTTAATCTGCAAACATCTGCAAGTTTAGTCAGCCAGAGACCACTGACATTGGCCTTGACTTCTCAGAAGTTAATGCCAAAAAGGAGCAGTCCAAGGACTGATCCCTGAGGGACTCCACTTGTGACTGACCTCTTTGTAGAAGTGGACTCGCCAAGTCTAATTTCCTGGGTCCTGTCTGTGAGCCAGTTGGCTATCCACCAGGTGACATATGGGTTTACCTAACCTTGTGAGTTTGTCAACAATGCCCAAGTGGGGTATTGTGTCAGATGCCTTGGTCAGGTCAAGGTAGTCAGTGTGAACAATTTTTCCATTATCCATTGCTTTGGTGACCCTCTCAAAGAAGTCCACCAGGCTGAGTAGGTATGATCTGTTCTTGGCAAAACCAAAGTGGGTTGGATCCAGTGTCTGGAGGTTTACTATATCTCTGTTGATCTTCTCCATAATAATTCTTTCCATGGCTTTACATATAGGACTTGAGAGACTTATGGGTCTGTAGTTTCCAGGGTCTTTATAGCCCACCTTTGTGCAGAGGGATGACTGCTGCCTTTCTCCATTCATGAGGCATAAAACCTGTTTGGAGGCTACAGTTAAGTAGTAATTCCAGAGGCCCTGATAGGTCATGTTCCATGCTATTCACAAGGCATCCTGAGATATTGTCTGAGCCCTTTGATACAGTGTTCTTGGTCTTAGAGAGACTATTAAGGACCTGTTCCCTAGTGATATATAGGGGGAGTTATATTTGATGATATTTCCAGAGGGAAGGTTGAGGGGGGAGAGAGGGGTAAAGTTGGAGCTGAATTTTTCATCCAGCAGGTTTGCGATGTCTTCTGACTCAGTATAGGTGGCTCCATATACAATGAGCTCTACACACAATTGTGGACATAGCTAAAGAATGCTTTCTGGTTGTCCTTGGCCTGGGAGGTGAAAAGTATGGGAGGCCAAACGTACCTCAAATTTGGCTTTGGTAGACTTTATTTGTTCTCTCAGTTGTTTAGTTTGATAAGAGTGCTTTTATCCTGCTGGGTACTGCACTTCCTAATTTTTGCCATGATTTTTTTTCCTCCTGTTATACAGTCTACTGATTTTGGGATTCCACCAGGTTGGCTTGTTTTTTGAGTTAGTTCTGTACTTCTTCCTGGTGGGTACAGCTGCCTCTATGCAGCTATTAACATGCTTGTACAGGGTTTCTGTGAACAGTTCTGCACAGGCAATAGTGTTCTCAGGGTTTATGGGAGCTTGAAATGTTGCCAGGTTCTCACTTAATAGCAGGAGGTTAGCCTTAGAATAGTTCCTGAACATTCCAGGTTTAGCTGGGGGGTCCAGGTTTTATTTATACTTCAAAGGAGACCATTGTGTGGTCTGACCTTACCAGGGAAGGCATTACAGTAGGGGTGTGCAGCACTCTCCCGTATTAGTGAGGACCAGGTCCAGTATGGGTGCACCTCTGGTTGGTGTATTGACTACCTGGTCCAGGGCGTTTGTGTTTACAAAATCCAGGAATCTCTGTGCATGTACGTTTGGTGTCATATAGGATTTCCAGTTAATAGTGGGGTAATTAAAGTCACCCATGAATATGGTATTGGGTTGGATGGTTAGTGTTTATAATAAGTTTAAATACATGGCATGGGTTTTCTGGGTCATAGAGGGGGACCTATAGCTTGCAAGGAAGTGGTGCTGGATTTTGCCTGCGGTGATTTGAACATGGAGCAGTTCAAGTGCATTGTCCTGTTTGACCATCCTTAAAATATATTTATCTTTCATGTAAATAGATACTTCCACCTTTAATCGCTGCCTGTGAAGTAGCTGGCCTAAATGTGTGGAAGGCATTATAACCTAGCCCTGTTGGTGTGCTCTCTATGGCTTTAAACCATGTCACGGTGACCACACAGATGTCAGCATTCTCTAGGGTAAAGAGAGCTTCTAGGGATTAGAGTTTTTTTTTTAGACTCCTAGCATTGAGCAGTAATACCTTTAGATTTTCTTGGTTTTGATTTTCTATGTCGGAAATACTTTCAGTTTGGCATTGCCTAAAAAAGCACTATGGGGAAGACAGTGTTTTAGCTAATATTCAAAAGTCTAGAGGGGAGAGATGCAGACCTGCCCTGGCAAAGCAGCATGGACTGTTGACCATCTCCTTTCTTGCTGACAGATATTGCACCCCCTTTGAATGACACCAGAAACTAAGCCTCTTATTAAAGTCAATCTTTTTTTGTTCATAATAGGGCAGCAGCAGTGGTGCAGCAATTAGCATTGCTGCTTCACAGCAAGAGGTTCTCTGGTTCAATCCTCAGCTGGGGTGCCTTCTGTGCAGAGTCTGCATGTTCTCCCTGTGGTCACGTGGGTTTCCTCCAAGTGCTCCGGTTTCCTCCCACATCCAAAAGACATGCTGTAGGTGGACTGGACATGCTAAACTGGCCTTAGGTGTGAGTGTGTGCATGTGTGTGCCTTCTGTGGAAGGTTGGGTGCTGGGTTGGCAACTCAACACCGTAAAAACTCCACTGCCAATCATGAGCAGACAGGTGATCAGCTGTGTTGACCCCTAACCGGGAAAAGCCGAAAGAAGAAGAAGATTTTTTGTTCATAATCTGGCATCATCCTTGGAAAATGTAAAATGCTGCTCAATGCAAAGCTCATATCAGCCTGAGACATAAATTCTGAGAGCTCCATGATGTCTCTCTTCATATAGTCTAGGGAGGTACATCTCAGGTCCATTTATTCCCACATGGCCTATGACTGAGTCATATTGGTAATTGTGGTACAATGACCTAAGTGCCTGTGTAATGTGATGGATCCTAGCCCCTGATAAGCAACTGACCATGACTTTCTCGTTACTCAGCCTGGTGAAAGGGAGATCAGTGTGTCTCATGATGGAGTCTCCAATGACTAAAATAGGTTCATAGGTTCATAGGTTCAATGACTTCTTCTGTGCTCAGTGGATTGCCCACCTATATGTAGCAGGCTTTGAGTCTGACATGGCTCCAGCAACTCTGACCCTGTGGGTTAGTAAAATGTTGGATTGTGTGGTGACTTGCCTTAAGGGCTTAGAGGTAGAGGCTCCATGAGATGTAGCTGTATGTGTTGATGTGGGTGTTGTTTTGAAAGAGTGCATTTGGGGTTGCTGAGGGTATTTGTTATGTGTACTTTATCTATGATGCCTTTGTGGTTTAGGAAGGTTGCAATTAAGTGCCTCAGCATATGCGGGTTGATATGTCTGCTTTGAATTGTGCGTGATGGGTGCAGCATGTGTACTACTGACACCCTTAATGACATTAGGAGTACTTTTATGTGAGAGCTTTGCCTCCAGTGACATTGTGTAAATACATCTCTCACATACCATATTAGATTGTTTGAGAATTAACTGATTGCCAGTAAACATGAGGCAATTTCTACATTGCCTCAGAATGCCCACATCCACCAAGCCCATAAGGGAGACAGTAGGAAAGTTCATTTCAATGGCAACAGACCCTTTTTATTGATTAGACAGTTGTAGTGAGAATATCAATCACTGTCAGGAGTGTCCAGTTTGCAACTATGGGGACAGTGCTTGTCACTGCAAACTAGTTGTCCTGTATGCAAGTAGGTATTGGGGAACTTTTAGTTGTGCTTTTATAGGAAAAATGTCACTCATGGTGTCTGAGTCTATACAGAGCACTGCCAAACACTTGAGATGAAGCTAATACGTAGACCCCAAAGATTTGAGGATGAAGTATTTAGGCGGATATTCTGAAGTGAGAAACAAATGAAGCAGTACTTACTGAAAACAAAAAATTAGCTTATCAAGAATGATGAAAAGGTGGGAGTCGCATGAATGGCTACTGCCTGGCTACTACTAATGCTGGTCTCTGCACAGCTTCACTCTGCTGGGATACAATACTCCTTTGCTTCTCCTCTCACCAGATGCAAAACATTAGCACCAATCCCAAGAAGAGAAGCAGGCCACTGCCTGTTTGGTGATCCAGTCCTGTCCCAGATGATGCAATGGTCTGTAGGCTTGTAGCCTTGTCCTGGTAGATGCCTTGAATACCAACCATATCAATCAGGAACGTTAAGCACAGACCCTCACTCTCCGACCAGAAACAGTAATCAATGCACTCTGCTCCTTCTCTCATCAGGACCAGAATATAAGCACAGATTCCAAGCTGTCACCTATAAAACAGTTATCAGGCTTTCTGTTGATCAGCAGTCTCCAGGAAATAATATCCCTGTACTCCTTCTCTCACCAGGAGAAAAGAGAAGCACTAATTCTCCAATAACTGGTGGTCTTGCAATAGATGTTTAAAGGTAAGATGAAAAAATGGTTTATCCTAAACACTGCAGTGTTCACTAAGCAGTTAGATATGAAAGTGGGTAACTTAAGTTTTAGCTGCCTAAGTGGAGAGCCGTTATGTTTAAAAGGGCAAGAGAGATTGAAGGGGGTGGCCACTTTTGTATTCTGCTACTATAGAATACAGTGGGATAGCCAATACATTTAAATGAAGGGGAGTGGTTTTGCAAAATGATAGTTTTGTACTTACTTACACCAGCCAGTGAAGGAGAGAGGGAAGGAGATGTAATGGGTAGCCAACTTGAAAGAGAGTGGTGTTTAAGAATACAACAGTAACAGAGTGGGAGGCTGGGAAAAAAAATCCGTCTGACTCGCAAGAGACACAGCTGGGATCTTTTTTCAAGTTTTAATATGGAATTAAAAGCAAAATACAAAAAAAACAGTGTAAAAAAATAAATCACAGTATACAAAATAGAAAAGGGCAGTAAAGTAATACAAAGTACAGGAAATTAAAAGCAAACTAACCTTTCCCTCACAGTAAGCTGTGGCAGAGTCTGGGTGAGCTTTTCCAGCAAAGCCTTCTTCTTCCTACATGGGTGGGAGGTCAAAGACATTTCTTTTCTCACAAACTGTTTCTAACAAATATATTCTGATGAAACATATGCAATGAGTCATGTTTTGCTGAATTGCATTTCAGATGATTTGTAGGGGACTTGTTTAATGATCAGCAGAAACAACACCTCAACTCACTGAATACTATTCCTGTCATACAAATAGAGGAACCTAAAAAAAAGTTAATTAACAAGACAAGTCAAGATAATTATGTGATTAAAATATCCTAGTAGTAAGCATTGCATTTATATTTTAGAACTGCCCATTAGTTATAAGCTATACAAAAAATATCAAACGTTCATTGGTTCTTGGCTGTCATGAAATCACTATGACAGGATTGTGTAGAAGTTTGTATTAGGACTAACACACTCCATAGAATGCCTTATAAAACTGTACCTTGAGTGTATAAGACAACCTGCTTTATTTTATTTATTTATTTTACATTTGTTTACTGGGGAGGTCCGACTGGACAGATCTGTCTGTTTTCAGTGGAGGCCCGGAGAGAAACTCTCCAGAAACAATTACTAACATATTATAAATAAGATATTTATATGAGCATTGTGGTTTACACATACAGTTATAAAATATTGCAGATAACATATGATTGCATAAGATATGTTCCTATTTCACACTGCGTCTTGTGAAAAAGCATGTTGTATCATTTTTTATGCTTTAATTCTCTGCTGGATAACATTAATTTCAAAAGACGTTCGGTCATCTACATTTTGTAGCTGTAATATGTTGTGATATTATCTTCTCTGAATCTAAAGGGTCTCATTTTCATTTTGTTGTCAACCCCCAGAGTATGCTGCATGATAGAACATCATTATAACAACTGCTTCATAAGGTATTCGGCTTTAACTCATGCCTTACAATGTGCCTTAAGTAGTGATAGTATGTGTACCTTATAGTCATTAATTACACATCGATCTTTGAATCTGACAGGTCTGTTGTACTCCCTAATACTACAATGGCTAGAATAATATTTTTTTACATTGTGATTGGAATTACATAACCACAGTAACAGCCTATCTTTTATCATGGAACTCCATAATATAGTGTGTGCATACATTATCTCTCAAGTTGTGCTCCTCAAGGCATGTTATCAGTTATCATAAAAATCATTCTGTTCTCCATTATTCCATAACATCAGTTCTAGGACTAGTCAACAAGCATCTGCTGTGGTTTAACTCACCCAAGCAGTGATCTTATTACAAAAAAAAAAAAAACATATGTCCTCTTGTGAGTTATACCTTAAATATTTTGAAGTTTTACAATAAATATATTATAGCCTTTATCTGTTCTGACCCATAACAAGACAAACACCCCTAAATAAGTTCACTATGACTTCAGTGGTATCACACAGCATCGTTTCTCTAAATTACAAGGTGGTCATTTTATCAGGTGGTCACTGTTCTTGAATAGGTTACTACGTCTGCTAATTCTGGGGGGAGGGGGATGGGGGTAGCATATGATAATTTGATGTGACCTGTTATCTTTCTTGGCTTTTACAAAACTCTTGCGTTTTTTTTGTTTATAGTTTTCTGCAGAAGTCCTTCCATCTAATATAAAACAAGATTATAGAGAACTACTGAAAAGCTTTGAAATGCTTTTTATGTTTGACAATGTCAATCATCTCTCAATTTTTACATTCACTCACATGTCCTTGAAAAATAGTATATTACCTTTGGCAAGTTTTGTGACCCACGGTGGTGGTGCTGCAGTAGCGTTGTCACCTCACAGTTAGACGTTGCCCGTTCGATTCTCAGTTAGAGCGTCTTCTGTGCGGCGACATGCGTGAATGGGCGTTTCTTCGTTGAAAGTTGTGCATTAGGCCCGGCAAGCCAGCATGTAAAAATCTACTGCCAATCATTAGCGGACCGGAAAGACACAACAACAACAACAACAACAACCTTTGGCAAGTTTTGTGGCTTGTTCTGCTGTCTTTCATGATCTGTAGTTGAAGAATGGACAGCTGAAACTTGTATCTGACCACTGCATGAATTAGTGAAATGTTAACTCAACAATTTACAGTTTGGATTCTTCAGCTGATAAGTGACCAACATGTGGATATATGGGGATTTGTCACAGATGCATACCATACATCATTATGGCTTCATGTCCTATTGCATATGCCTGGCAAGAGTTTAAAAGTTTCACTAACAGTCTTTTTTTCTTAAGCTGTGAAATATGCATCTTCCTGATCTACAGGGTTTTTGAAGTTTCTGTGGGTAGCCTGCTGTAACAAAATTGCCTTATATAGTCACGTCTGTTCTGTCTTGATATTACTGCAGTGATTTCACTCCAAACCTTTGTTCATACATGTAGGTCATAATGACATTGGAAACAGAGATGGAACTTGCTGTGAGTCAGTTCTCTGTGTTGCCCAAAAGGAAAACTTCAGTGCTGCCTTCACTAACACAGATCTGCTTAACATAAAAGTCAGCTTGTATGAATTATATGTATAAACTGCAGTTTTGGTCTTATCTGCCTTCACTCTGCACCAGGGCTGCTCTTTATTTTTCTGTCAGTCAAGAGATTTAGGACTCAAGTTATATTTTTTGCACTACAAGGTAGGGGCATTCTCAGTTACCTAGGAGTTACAGGCATGTTGGAAGTCAGCCCTTTTTGCTGGCGTTGTCAGTATGTTGGCTGTTCTTGTCAATCTACAGCAATGATATTACTGTAGTTTCCATCCCACAGAAATGCCTTTTCCAGCTAAGTACTTCCATCCAGTACTGGTTCCTTCCTTTTCTAAGTGACATCACTGAAGATCTGGGAGGAAATATTTTTTTTTTTCAATGATACAAAGATTTGCCATAGGATGAGAGGAAACTTGAAAATGTTAGGGAGATAATCAGAAATAGACAAGGTTTGATGAATTTCAAAGTAATGCATATTTAAGATCAAAAATGAGGTAATACATGTGGGGAAAGAATACATTAATGATTGTGAAGAGTGACTTTGTTGTCATACTAAATAAGCAATGTAATATAACACTGTGGAAGACTGGGGTTACTGGGATGCGTAGAAAGACACTGTGGAAGACTGGGGTTACTGGGATGCGTAGAAAGACACTTTACTGGGATGTGAGAAAGACACTGTGAAGAGGGGTTACTGGGATGTCGAAAGACACCGTGGTGGAAGACTGGGGTTACTGGGATCGGGATAGAAAGACACCGTGGGTGGAAGACTGAGGGATCTAGAAGTGGAAGACTGGGGTTACTGGGATGCGTAGAAAGACACTGTGGAAGACTGGGGTTACTGGGATGTGTAGAAATACTGATATGAAGTACAAAACACATGACACATGCATGAAACTGGATGCTAAACTATGACTTTTGACAGGCATTTTCTTTAAATCTATATCCCAGTGTTTGCTAAGAAATATTGGATCTGAAAATTAAATCCAGATTAATAAGATGAACAAAATGCACTTTGGAGGAATGGTCTCAGTTTTAATATGCCAAGCAAGCCAAGACTCCACACAAGCTGTGATTTGGGGGTTAGAATATTAATTTTTGGGTGCAGACACTGCCAACCTGCTTACCTGTTCTGCTATGGAAGGGGTGATCACGTAGGAATGCCAGGTACTTTTGTACTACCTAGATTCAAAAATATCTACACGCTAAGATTTTGGGATCCTGACTTTTGGTAAAATACCTTTAAAAACTATGATTTCAGCTCTGTCAATGTTTTGGGGGTTCACAGTTAAATGTTCCCTTGTTTTGGATTCTATAACACTTCTGTACAGGAATCTGGTAATTCATTGTGCAGACAGTCAGTGAAACAGTATATGAAGTACTCAACACAGTTCTGAAGAGATTTCCTGTCTACAATGATCACGGCATGAATGCTTTTTGGGGATGGTAATGAAATGGAGCAGTGTTTTAGTTTTTATTAGCGTCCATAAAAGAAAGATTACATTAACTGAATATGTATTTCTTTGAGAAAAACAATGTACAAGCTTTTTAGATATCTTAAGAAATTAGATAGAGATCCCCAGAATGATGACAGTCAGAAAAGGATATGTGCAAACCCCTGGAGGTATAGAGAGATAAAGCCCTGAGCATGACCTAACTGTCCCAGGGTTGATTAGCAGCCTGAGTGACTGACAGAGTTGCAGTGAGGGACAAGTGTAATCATCCTAGAGGTGGGTGGATAGGATCATGGACTCTAGTGGTGATGGCCTCTGGTGGAGGCTGGGGACATTACAAGGTGGACGTACCTACAAAAGGGGCTTTCGAAATATGGTTGATCTTTTCCAAGAGGTAGGCTGAAATGCCACACATCTCCATTGCATGCCTGCTGCCCAGGCTAAACCATGGATCCACAATGGAGAGAGGAATTGACATGGGTTAGCCATAAAAAGTAACCGCCCCCGGGATGGATGCACAGACGTACCAAGCCCAAAATGCCTTGCCTGCGAATTGTCCCACCATTACACTGAATTAAGTATGGGAGACGAGTTAATTCTCTGGTAGACCTGGCACTTTGTGGGGTGCCGGGCTGGTAAAATGATGGCTGAAGGAGGTGGAAGCAAAAAAGGAAACAAAAAGTGGATATGTGCAGATAAGTAAATAAACAGGCATGAATAAAAGTAGTTGGGATATAATTTAAATATATAAAAGCCTGAAAAGCATATGCATGGTGTTTATTCAAAGAAATCATTGCCATAGCTTTACTTGTGCTTCACTGGTGAGTTCTAGTAGTGCTAAAGTGATAATAAGCAATTCAGAGACATGGACAAGTCTCATTGAGCAAAAGCCTATTAGCATCTCATTTGCATGTATCTGAATCAAACTGTTAATGGATATTTTCAGATTCTGTTAATTCCAACACAGATAGTACCACTGTTTTACCTGGTTTAATGGTACACTGTATATGTCATTGGCATTAACAACCTTCCTATGATTTCAGGAGCTTCATAAAGTTTCATTCCTGTCAAAGATGACACTAATTTAGTCTTTATCTACATGACAAACCCTACTTACATATGATTGTACAACTAAATCTCTTACTGTAAAGATTTCACTCTTTTTCTAATGTAAATGTTTCCTTTAATTCTATAGTTTTATGATTTTTCAGTAACGAGTTGCATATCTCTCATCCTCTTAGCACAAGAAATCTGGACAAAGCCAAAAATAATGAGGGGGAAGCCCCAAAATAGGGACACATTTTAAATCCATCCATCCATCTGTCTGCAACCCCTTTTCCCATTTTGCACATAGGGTTGGGGTGTCACTTCAGCAGTGACAATCATCTTGAGCGAAGGTTTACATCACTGGGTGGCTAGCCCAGCCATGGTAGTTCATTCGTACCAACTCATTTGCGCACGTGCACACACACACACACACACACACACACACACACACACACACACACACACACACCTATGGCCAATTTAGAGTGTCCTGTTCACCTACTGCATGTCTTTGGAATGTGGGAAGAAACCAGAGCACCTGGAGGAAACCCATGTGACCACAGGGAGGAAGTGCAAACTCTGCACAGAAGGCACCCTAGCTAAGAATCAAACCAGAGAACCTCTTGCTGTGAGGGGACAATGCTAACTGCTGCACCACCGCAGCCACCCAGGGCACATTTTAAATATTGCTCTTATAAAATTAGAAAGTTTCTAGAATAAAATATTTTGTGTTATTGTGCATTTTCTGAAGGATATGAAGTCTGAAAATCAAATGTCTGTCATTGTTTATTAAATTCAATCCTCACTGAGTTGCCAGAAAAACAGAATTTTTATGGAAAACAGACCACAAATATGAGTCAAAAATCTGGACATTCTGTGAAAATCTGGACAGTTGAGAGGTTTGCCGAGTTGTCTGAGCTCTGAGCATCCCTAGATTCATTAGCCTCATTAAAGATAAGTGACTCTTTCAATATTCTACGTTATGTTTCATTTTTTCAATAATTTCTGGACTACAGTTTTCAAATGACACATACGGAACTTTTTTAGCATTTTTTATTCCATTTTATTCCTGAAGTGATATGATATGAGAACATAAATTATTTTCTAAGCACCCATTATGGAATAATTTTAAATACCTTTATATCATGCTATGCTATTTGTACATGTGATGTCACCCATCTGATGTAATCACATTTTGAATCCAATCCATGGAAGTAAACAGTAATGTAATTGTACTACAAAGAGAGTTTAAAAAATAACTATAAGTTTCATTTTGACTGTTAACACTTGCCAATGAAACTGTAATGTGCTTATATCTTAATGCTCAACTTAAAAATATATACCGAGATGTTTGACTGATGTGCATTCATTCATAATTATTGTGCAATGATCCAAAATAACTTTGTCCTGGTAGACATGGTGAGTCATTTAAGAGTGGGGGAGAAGCAGAAAGTAGCTATAACACCATTTACTACCATGATTTGAAGTATAGACTTCAAAGTCACTGAAAAATGTGGCATGAAAGTGCTACACTGCCCCCAGGGTTAAGTAACCCCAGAGTTAGTAAATTTAAAAATGTGAGGATACAGGGTACAAGCATGTTTCCCCTTGCAAATTCTAATTTTCTATTTTCTAATAAACAATTTTATATTAGAATTATTATGTGGACAGAGATATTAAGGCTTTTCATAAATCATTTTGTAAATTAAATTAATCCACTGGATTTAGAGATAAAGCCAGAAAAATGAAAACTATAGTTTGTCTAAGTAGTAAAGAAAGAGGAACATTCCAAATTAAGAAGAGAAAGTACGAGATGGCAAACTGAATATCTTAAACATTTGTATTTGCCCCTTTTTGGTGAGAGCTAACAAATTGTATAGGTATTATAAAAAAAAATCCATGCAAGTTTTGTTATATAAAAAACATTCCTATAGCCAAAACAGTGCAGATACTATGGCCTTTTATCTGAATGCACAGCATAGATTATTGAAGTGTTTGTAGAATCCATTTTTTGAACACTTAGAAATTTTAACATAGTCCTACATTTGAAAACTAGTGTAAAGTCATTTTCTAGAATCATGTAATACAATCCATGTGTCAGTGAATGCCTAGCATTGCCTACTAATAATAGTGACATTTTCTGTTTTGTTTCTTCCAGATAGCACATTTGCTGAGACAATATCAACCGCCCGACTCAGCACAGTACGACTCAGCACTTGCCTTCCTCAGAGTAACCATGATTCTGCAAACTTCAACAATAATGAGCTGGAAAATAGCCAGGTAGTTTCAAAAATTGCCAATTTAAACCTGGCAAGGGTTCCAGGACTATCTGTGGACAATCATACAATGCCATGCTGCTCAAACAGACGTCAGAGGCCCCAGGGCATCCCCAACTTTTTGGATACAGACCTTCATTTCCATCATACCAGAGGCCCTGATATTACTCTCTCTCAGGACAAAATGGCAGCCTGCACCAATTGGCAAGAAAGCAATAGGACTTTGGTGTTTTCTGATCGGCCTTTGCATATTGGGGAAACCCTCTTTGTGGAGGTGGGACATTTAGGGCTGCCTTACTATGGTTCCTTACTTTTTGGCATTACATCTTGTGATCCAGGAATTTTACGAATAACTGATCTACCAGCTGATCCAGAGTTCTTATTGGACAGAAAGGAATACTGGGTTGTTTATAGGGGATTCCCTGTTCTGAACAATGGTGACATCCTCAGTTTCACAGTTCTGTCAAATGGTGAAGTTCACCACGGGGTAAATGGTATTAACCGTGGAATGCTGATGTGCGTAGATACCTCACAGTCACTTTGGGTATTCTTCAGTATCCATGGGGTGGTGAATCAACTGAAGATACATGGTAAGCCAATATTTTTGATAACAGAAACATTCACTTGGTCATATCTTACATGTGCTAGATAGATTTCTGCCAGGCTGTATTCCAGTTGTAATCATTGGTATTTAATCTTTATTAAGATTTTCTTGATTTCCAAGTTTTGCATTGATCATAAATGTTAAGTTAGGATAAAGGACGATATGATTTATAAGAATCTGACATTTCAAGAGACAGATGAAAAAAAATAACCTATGCTGAATTAAACTTACACAGTAAGTTATTTTAAATGTATTTGCGCTGCTCCCTATGGTACATTGTACACTTTATTTCTTTTCTTCTCTACTGTTATATTTCCTCCATTCCCAAAGTTCCTCTCATCTGATTGTTGATGCTGACACAGTCAGATAAATGCCCAGTAGTGCACCTGGGTCACAGTAATCCTGGGATGAAGTGTCAACTATGAGAAGCAGAGCTGAGGATAACATTGCACGAAAAGCAAATCATGGATGGGACGACCACAGATTGAGTGAAAAGACAATGATGGTAAACAACACAATGGTGGATTTTATCTTTAGGGGATAGACACCTAATGGATCTGGTCAGGTGACACTATAAATATTGTGTGCTGCACCCAAGGCAATGCAAGGAGGGAGGCACAAGGCTGTTGGAAGGAGGTCAGAAGAAAACTACAAAAAGGGTGTATGGTGTGGAAGGGAAGGGATATAAGTAGCTACTGCAGAAGTTTCTCACTTCCAGATGAATGCCATCAAAAGCATACATTGGTTATAGAAGAAAGTATGTGGCCAGGTTGTTAAGAACATAAAGATATGGGATATTATATGTACGTAGGGGATTATGTTTCAGACACTTGATTAGGTCAACTCAATCAGGAGGTATAGAAGACAAAGAAGACGTTACAGGCAGCAGATTGTAGGGTCTATTTACTTGTTTAATCTGTGGAAGAACCTCTTCATTGAGAGGATTTTATCCATGGAATGGATTATCAGAATGGGTGGTGGATATGAAAAATTCAGAAGTCACAGGATGCATAAAAATGAGGTGAGGGATAAGACAGTGAAAAAAAGAGGTAGAATGTAAAATAAACTTGAAGGGTAGACTAAATAGTTCAGTTTTCTCCATCTGCCATCATTCATACATAATGTAATAACCTAGAGATATCAAAGACCACAGAAGGGACATTATATGTTGCTGCCCTAGTTTGGCCCCTACACTGATGAAAACAAGTAGATATGACACACAATCACCTCTCACAACCAAGATGATGGTATGGTCCATGATGATGGTATGGTCCAGATGTACTCTGAGAGGCCATGGAATTGGGCAGAAATAAACCATGAAAGATTGAGACATGGCACTCTTTTTCAAGTAATTTCTGGGTTTTTCTTATTTTGTTCTTTTCCTAACCCCTCTCTCTGTATATATATATATATATATATATATATATATATATATATACACACACACACACACACACACACACACACACACACACACACAGTATATACAGAGAGAGAAGGAGCGAGAACCTGTACTTCTAAATATTGTAATTTCAAAACCCAAAGACCAAAACACCGAAACCAGAATGCTGAAATCTTAAAATAGTGAAAGTTTAAAACACCAACGCTCAAACTGAAAATTGAAATTGTTGAGTTTCATAAGACTGAAAGTTAAAGTTATGATGTCATAATACCGATAGTACTGTAGAAAATCCTTATTTACTGTTTGTAAATGCCTCTTTAAATTTATATAGGAAGTACGTGAACAAATATAGCGTACATTTCATACCTCCCACCATGTAGTGGATGTGTGTACCATACTATAAGGTTAGAAAAATGCATATGCCCTTTTCCCAACTGTAGTGCGATCCTGGAGTTGGTATATATAGTTGGGGGGGGGTCGCCCCCCACATCAGACGGTATGGGGGTGTAGCCCCCTACTTAGGTGGGTTTTAGATAGTCCAGTCTGCAGAGAGAAGGTAGTAAGTCATTATTTAGTTATTACAGAGTTCTTGTTTGTTTTTGGACATGTACAGTATCATTTTCTTTTTGTATAGTGCTGCTTTGGTGTAGGGAGTTGTATGTAAGGTTTCCACATTTGAATTCAGTATTTTGGGCATTGGTGTTTTGAACTTTCAGTGTTTTAAGATTTCAGCTTTCTGGCTTGGTGTTTTGGTCTTCGGGATTTTGAAATTACAATATTTAGAAGTAGATCTGTGTGTGTGTGTGTGTGTGTGTGTGTGTGTGTGTATGTGTGTGTGTGTGTATATATATATATATATATATATATATATATATATATATATGTGTGTGTGTGTGTGTGTGTGTGTGTGACATTTGACTGCAGTGCCAATGACAGGTATAAAGTCACCCTCCTATTATGAAGTTATAGCACACATTTGATCTTCAGCCCTTGACAGGGGACAACCAGTGTGTGTGTAGAGCGAGCTAATCAAGCAAAAACAGCAGTTCAGTGGTTAGTTACTGTATCCTATTTCCACAAAAAGTTAAAAAAAAATGTTCTTATGAGAATAACAGAGTATGCATTTTATGCTGAGATAGTGTTACACCCCAACACACTGTAAGACATAAAGCTGTATAAGGTCAAATGCAATATTTGCACTGTGCTTTGGCTATTTTTATACAGGCACATCATCAGAGGCAAAGATGTCAGACAGCAAATGTTTATATATTCATTATATATATATTTTTTCACCAGCTGCCATTACATCCCACCAGAAATATTTAGGGGTCGTCAAGCAAGAATCAGTGCATTTCTGGAAATATATTGCTTGCTTCAGTGCAATTAGCTTCACAACAAACAGCATCCTGTCCAACTCTGAAGAACTGTGCTTCATTGAAACATGTTACTGTTTATTAACTAAGCGGTGAGCTAATTTTAGTTATATGCCAACCCCCCACCAAAGCTACCTCAGAAACACCCCCAAAGGAATCATTAAACATCATGCATAATAAAGCCATGTAACCTTCTGTATTAACATTGGTTCTGAAACATTCACCAACTTATACTATTTTAAGCTTGCGGAAGGCTAGTCAGACATGGAGCCTGGCATGTGGTAGTTGGAAAGTGGCACAAAAAACTGATGTTAAAAAAAAAAGCATAAGCCACGTGCTATAGTATGTAAGGAATACTCCAATGATGGTTCATTCTGTCTTATGTATGAATATTGTACGTATTTACTGTCTGTGTGTATACAGAACTACTTTTAAAAATGTATTCTGCTTTGTTGCAGTTAAGTGTCTAGGTTTTCTGTTAATTACACTGGCTGTGTTTTTGATTGTAAAGTCTATGATTTATCACTGTTTAAAGTGATGTAATGCAGTTTTTGGGAGGTAGTTAATACATTTTCAAGAAAAAATGTTTATATTGTCTGCATGGGTGCAACACATTTTAGTGTGAAGTTACGCACTTTGAATGCATCAGTCTGGAAGATCTTTGTTATTGGAGGATATGACCAGGTCATGGCCGTGCAGAAGAATATAAACAGAATGTTTTGAGTTCCATGCAGGAAGTTTCTGTAGCTCTGACTATCTGAGTATCAAGACTAAAGGCTGCCCTAAGTAAAAGAAGTGGAAGCAGGACTTTGTAAATAAAGCTGTCTTTTTCATCAACGCCTTTAGTTTTGTCCTTCATACCTTGGATGAAGGAACAAAACAAAAAGATAATTAAATTGGTAGAGTCTGCACTGAATTCCTGGCTGTACTTCACTATGACTTTGGACAGAGGTTCAGAATGGATATTACTACCTGTACTGTACCATGACTAATGCCGTATGTTCAGAATGGACATTTCTAGCTGTACTGCATCATGAATAAGGACAGAGGTTCAGAATGGACATTCTTTGCTGTAATGCACAAGAACTAAGGACACAGGCACATAATGGACATTCCTAGCTGTACTACTGTATGAATAAGGACAGTGATTTAGAATGAACATTCCGAGCTCTACCACACAATAAAGAAGGCCAAAGGTTCAGAGTGGACATTCCTACTTTAGAATGAACATTCCGAGCTGTACCACACTATAAAGAAGGCCAAAGGTTCAAAGTGGGCATTCCTACCCGTAATGCACTATGACTAAGGACAGAGGTTCAGAGTTATCATTCTTACCTGCACTGCACCATGACTAAGGATAGAGGTTCATAGTGGACATTCCTAGCCATACTGCACAATGAGTAAGGACAGAGGTGCAGAATGGACATTCCTAGCTGTACTGCATCATGACTAAGGACTGAGTTTCCAAATGGACTTTCCTAGCTGCACTGCACTATGACTTAGGATAGAGGTTCACAATGGACGTTCATACCTGTACTGCACTATGAATAAGGACGGAGATTCAGAAAGGACATTCCTAGCTGTACTGCACCATGACTAAGGACAGAGCTTCAGAATGGATGTTCATAGCTGTACTGGCCTATGACCAAGGACAGAGGTCAGAATGGACATTCCTAACTGTACTGCACTAGGACTAAGGACAGAAGTTTAGAATGGACATTCCTAACTGTACACAACCATGACTAAGGACAGAGGTTCAGAATGGTCATTCCTAGCTGTACTGCACTGTAACTAAGGACAGAGGTTCAGAATTGACTTTCCTAACTGTAATGCATTATAACTAAGGACAGAGGTTCAGAATAGACATTCCTAGCTGCACTGCACTATGACTAATGACAGAGGTTCACAATGGAAATTCCTAGCTGTGCTGGCCAAGGACTAAGGACAGAGATCAGAATAGACATTTCTAGTTGTACTGCACTATGACTGAGAACAGAGGTTCGGAATGGTCATTGCTAGCTGTACTACACTATGACTAATGACAGAGGTTCATAAAAGACATTCTTAGCTGTACTGCACTATGACTAAGGACAGAGGTTCATAAAGGACATTTCTAGCTGTACTGCATTATAACTAAGGACAGAGGTGCAGAATGGACACTCTTAGCTATACTGCACTATGACTAAGGACAGAAGTTCATAAAGGACACTCCTAGTTGTACTGCACTATAACTAAGGACAGAGGTTCAGAATGGACATTTCTAACTGCACTGCACTATGACTAAGGACAGAGGTTCACAATGGGAATTCTTAGCTGTACTGCAGTATGACTAAGGACAGCAGTTCAGAATGGTCATTCCCAGCTATACTGTGCTGTAACTAAGGACAGAGGTTCAGAATGGACTTTCCTAACTGTAATGCATTATAACTAAGGTCAGAGGTTCAGAATAGACATTCCTAGGTGCACTGCACTATGACTAATGACATAGGTTCATAAAAGACATTCTTAGTGCACTATGACTAAGGACAGAGGTTCATAAAGGACATTTCTGTCTGTACTGCACTATAACTAAGGACAGAGGTGCAGAATGGACACTCTTAGCTATATTGCACTATGACTAAGGACAGAGGTTCATAAAAGACATTCTTAGCTGTACTGCACTATGACTAAGGACAGAGGTTCATAAAGGACACTCCTAGCTGTACTGCACTATAACGAAGGACAGAGGTTCATAAAGGACACTCCTAGCTGTACTGCACTATGACTAAGGACGGAGGTTCATAAAAGACATTCTTAGCTGTACTGCACTATGATTAAGGGCAAAGGTTCATAAAGGACATTTCTAGCTGTACTGCACTATAACGAAGGACGGAGGTTCATAAAGGACACTCCTAGCTGTACTGCACTATGACTAAGGACGGAGGTTCATAAAGGACACTTCTAGCTGTACTGCACTATAACGAAGGACGGAGGTTCATAAAGGACACTCCTAGCTGTACTGCACTATGACTAAGGACGGAGGTTCATAAAGGACACTCCTAGCTGTACTGCACTATGACTAAGGACGGAGGTTCATAAAGGACACTCCTAGCTGTACTGCACTATGACTAAGGATGGAGGTTCATAAAGGACACTCCTAGCTGTACTGCACTATGACTAAGGACGGAGGTTCATAAAGGACACTCCTAGCTGTACTGCACTATGACTAAGGACGGAGGTTCATAAAGGACACTCCTAGCTGTACTGCACTATAACGAAGGACGGAGGTTCATAAAGGACACTCCTAGCTGTACTGCACTATGACTAAGGACGGAGGTTCATAAAGGACACTTCTAGCTGTACTGCACTATGACTAAGGACGGAGGTTCATAAAGGACACTCCTAGCTGTACTGCACTATGACTAAGGACGGAGGTTCATAAAGGACACTCCTAGCTGTACTGCACTATGACTAAGGACGGAGGTTCATAAAGGACACTCCTAGCTGTACTGCACTATGACTAAGGACGGAGGTTCATAAAGGACACTCCTAGCTGTACTGCACTATGACTAATGACAGAGGTTCATAAAGGACACTCCTAGCTGTACTGCACTATGACTAAGGACGGAGGTTCATAAAGGACACTTCTAGCTGTACTGCACTATGACTAAGGACAGAGGTTCATAAAGGACACTCCTAGCTGTACTGCACTATGACTAAGGACGGAGGTTCATAAAGGACACTTCTAGCTGTACTGCACTATGACTAAGGACGGAGGTTCATAAAGGACACTCCTAGCTGTACTGCACTATGACTAAGGACGGAGGTTCATAAAGGACACTCCTAGCTGTACTGCACTATGACTAAGGACGGAGGTTCATAAAGGACACTCCTAGCTGTACTGCACTATGACTAAGGACGGAGGTTCATAAAGGACACTTCTAGCTGTACTGCACTATGACTAAGGACAGAGGTTCACAATGGACATTATTAGCTGTACTGCACTATGACTAAGGACAGCAGTTCAGAATGGTCATTCCCAGCTATACTTCACTGTAACTAAGGACAGAGGTTCAGAATGGACTTTCCTAACTGTAATGCATTATAACTAAGGACAGAGGTTCAGAATAGACATTCCTAGGTGCACTGCACTATGACTAAGGACAGAGGTTCATAAAGGACATTTCTAGCTGTACTGCACTATAACTAAGGACAGAGGTGCAGAATGGACACTCTTAGCTATATTGCACTATGACTAGGGACAGAGGTTCATAAAAGACATTCTTAGCTGTACTGCACTATGATTAAGGACAGAGGTTCATAAAGGACATTTCTAGCTGTACTGCACTATAACTAAGGACAGAGGTACAGAATGGACACTCTTAGCTGTACTGCACTATGACTAAGGACAGAGGTTCATAAAATACATTCTTAGCTGTACTGCACTATGATTAAGGACAGAGGTTCATAAAGGACATTTCTGGCTGTACTGCACTATAACTAAGGACAGAGGTTCAGAATGGTCATTCCTAGCTGTATTGCACTATGACTAAGGACAGAGGTTCATAAAGGACATTTCTGGATGTACTGCACTATAACTAAGGACAGATGTTCACAATGGACATTCTTAGCTGTACTGCACTATGACTTATGACAGAGGTTCAGAATGGACTTTCCTAACTGTAATGCATTATAACTAAGGACAGAGGTTCAGAATAGACATTCCTAGCTGCATTGCACTATGACTAATGACAGAGGTTCACAATGGAAATTCCTAGCTGTGCTGGCCAAGGACTAAGGACAGAGATCAGAATAGACATTTCTAGTTGTACTGCACTATGACTGAGAACAGAGGTTCGGAATGGTCATTGCTAGCTGTACTACACTATGACTAATGACAGAGGTTCATAAAGGACATTTCTGGATGTACTGCACTATAACTAAGGACAGATGTTCACAATGGACATTCTTAGCTGTACTGCACTATGACTTATGACAGAGGTTCAGAATGGACTTTCCTAACTGTAATGCATTATAACTAAGGACAGAGGTTCAGAATGGACTTTCCTAACTGTAATGCATTATAACTAAGGACAGAGGTTCAGAATAGACATTCCTAGCTGCACTGCACTATGACTTATGACAGAGGTTCAGAATGGACTTTCCTAACTGTAATGCATTATAACTAAGGACAGAGGTTCAGAATGGACTTTCCTAACTGTAATGCATTATAACTAAGGACAGAGGTTCAGAATAGGCATTCCTAGCTGCACTGCACTATGACTTATGACAGAGGTTCAGAATGGACTTTCCTAACTGTAATGCATTATAACTAAGGACAGAGGTTCAGAATGGACTTTCCTAACTGTAATGCATTATAACTAAGGACAGAGGTTCAGAATAGGCATTCCTAGCTGCATTGCACTATGACTAATGACAGAAGTTCACAATGGAAATTCCTAGCTGTGCTGGCCAAGGACTAAGGACAGAGATCAGAATAGACATTTCTTGTTGTACTGCACTATGACTAAGGACAGAGGTTCATAAAGGACACTCCTAGCTGTACTGCACTATGACTAAGGACGGAGGTTCATAAAGGACACTCCTAGCTGTACTGCACTATGACTAAGGACGGAGGTTCATAAAGGACACTCCTAGCTGTACTGCACTATAACGAAGGACAGAGGTTCATAAAGGACATTCTTAGCTGCACTGCACTATGACTAATGACAGAAGCTCACAATGGAAATTCCTAGCTGTACTGGCCTATGACTAAGGACAGAGATCAGAATAGACATTTCTAGTTATACTGCACTATGACTGACAACAGAGGTGCAGAATGGACACGCTTAGCTGTACTGCACTATGACTAAGGACGGAGGTTCATAAAGGACACTCCTAGCTGTACTGCACTATGACTAAGGACGGAGGTTCATAAAGGACACTCCTAGCTGTACTACACTATGACTAGGGACAGAGGTTCAGAATGGCATTCAATGGCAGACTTCAATGCTTCTAAGTTTCATTTGCAGCTGCTGTCATTCGTTTTTTTGAGGATTTTAGGACTGATAAATGATTTTTTTATGATTTAGACCAGGCCACCTTCACTGACATGTAGAAAGGTATGTGTATCTGAGTCTTGCACAGCTATTTCTAGATGCAATATCGCATACAATTTGAGTTAATCTGAATGATTTAGCAGTTTCATCCAACCAAAGTAATTCTTAAGATGCTTAATTACTTAATTGTTTTATTATCTTTTGTGGATAAGCCAAGCATTAGTAGACAAACAGAGAAGGAGCATAATACTTCATTAGCTTGCACACATTAAAGAATATACAGGCTTGTTAAACCTGGTGGATTTCTTCAGAAATGTGTCCAGGGCCATTGATGAGGACAAATCTGTGCGCACAGCATACCTTGACTTGGCAAAGGCCTTTAACACAATTCTACACTCAGGCATTACTGATAAACTTAGCAAACTGAATGTAAACCCCTTTGTTATAAGATGGGTTGCCAACTGGCTCACAAACCAGTCACACACTGTCAAAGTGGGTGACTGCACATCATCCAACAGACCTGTCACCAGCAGGGTGCCACAAGGTTCATTGCTGGGCCCACTACTGTTTGGTATATACTTCTCATAAGTTCAGGCCAAAACTATGGGGCTGTGGCTGACCCAGCTTGCAGATGACTGAAGACTTGGTGCAATTATTGAGACTCCAAATTATGTCAGTATACTTCAGGAGGGGCTTATGCGGACCAGTGACTGGTGTGTTAGTCATAGTCTCAAACTGAATGCAAAGAAATGCATCATCATTCTCTTAAGTAAAAGTAATGTCCCTTCACATTATCAAATTAACAGCAATACCATGTGTACCAAGGAAGTGGTAAGGGATCTGGGATCACAAGTAGACTGTAACCTTAACTTTGACCACCTTGTGTCTACTGTAGTAAGGAAGGCCTTCTATGTAGCACACTTGAATAGCAAAGGCATCGCTTCTAGAACAAAGGAGGTTTTAACCCCTCTATAGTTGCCACTAATCAGGCCCATAATTGAGTATAATACCCCTTTTGGCATGTACCGTACAAAGCACCTGCAGCAACTGTAGAGACTTCAGAGGTTTCTACCTAAGAAGATCAAGGGACTCCAGGGCGTGTCTTACACAGACCGACTAAATCCCCTGTCACTGTAGTCTGTATCATATAGACTTCTTAGGGTAGACTTCTGCCTAGCTTGCAGGGCAATCTCAGACCCAAACCTAATGAACTTGCTGCACATCTGTAAGTCAAATGGGACTAGAGTTACCCATTCCAGGGATATAAATATGGCCTGTGACTTGAATAGGATGTGCTGGAGGGATAAATTTGTCTCCCAGCAACTGCTGCATCTTTAGAATTGGCTACCAATTCATGTGAAGCAGAGGACCTCTATGACACTGTTCAAGCGGCACCTGGATAAGTGAATGGGGCACTGTAAATTCTTACAAGGGATAGCGCCTACAACCCTCATGGACATGGGCAGTCATTACTAGATGCAATCCTGGATGTTGACTAGAGTATCTATGATATTACATTGAGATGAAACGGCTAAGCTTGAAATGACCTTGATAGTCAATATCTAGTAACCTCCTATGAGCCTATGATTATGTTGAGCTAAATACTGCTAATCCTTTTACATATAGGATTGCTGTTCATGCTTCAGTTATATTGGAAGCCTAAATCTTTTAGAGTGCTTGGACTACTTGAGGGGCAGTTACTATACCAATCTACTGTAACTGATGATTCATAAAAGGTGCAAAGCTAATTAGTGACCTATCAAGTGATTTGTCAGTGTATATACTACTGCACAATAAGTTTTTCCCATTCACTGCAAATTATGTAACAGCTTATAAATATTATAAATATATTCATTCTGATATTAGAATAAATGCAAACATTCTTGCAGCACTAAAAAGATCTAACAGCAAGGTGGTACATTCGGTAGGACTGTTGCCATGCAGCACCAGGTTCTTCTGTGTGACTTTTTGTTATGGTGCCTTAGCTTTGTTTGTGTTGCATGTTGCCTGTTTTCATGTTTTGTTTTGCTTTTTTGGCTGGGTATTTGTCGTACTCCCACATTCCAAAAAGATGCTGGCAGCTGGGCTGATGATGTTATATTGCCAACAGTGGTGCATGTGCATGTCTGTGTGTGTGTGTGTGTGTGGGTGTGTGTGTGTGTGTGTGTGTGTGTGTGTGTGTGTGTGTGTGTGTGTGTGTGTGTGTATGTGTGCTTGTGTGTATGTGTGTGTGTGTGTGTGTGTACATATATATGTGTGCGTGTGTGCGTGCGTGTGTGTGTGTGTGTGTGTGTGTGTGTGTGTGTGTGTGTGTGTGTGTTTGTGTGTGTGTTTTAGCTTGCATTGATATGGAGTATTGCCCTATCCAGGGCTAATTGCTACATGCCCCTATTATTTGCATAAGTAGTGTTTGAACACCACAGCCAATGAATAGCATAAACTAAGAATAACAAATAGATGAACAGACTGAGTAAAATCTGTACAAAGAAAATCTAAATGAAAAAGGGAAGGACAGAACTCATATTCTTGCAGAAGATGATGCGATGATGTCATTAGATATAGCTTAAAATATAAGACCACATAAGATAGGCCATTATTGCTTTTCTACTTTTTTTCTCAACTTCTGTGTTAGATGCTTTTATGCAATTTCCTGCATGCCCATGACATAGTTTAAGTGGAAAAGTGCTTGTATCCCCGGTGCTTCTTTCTACAAGTACAGACTTAACAATATTATTTTTTTAAATAGGCACAGTGCAGTCTAACCCCATGAGCAGCTCTCCTACAGGGTCACCTGGAGGTTCACAGTATGACAGTGATTCTGATATGGCCTTCAGTGTTAACCGCTCTTCTTCAGCCTCAGAGTCTTCACTTGGTAAGAACTACAAGAAATTATTATTTTTTTCATTAATATGATGGTTGTCATGTGACAAGTTTCTTGTTTTTTAATCTGTCTTAAGTATCATCATAAGGTGATGGAGTCCTGTTAAAAACTATAGCCAGACATCTGAAATTATCTTTGTCCATTGTTTCTGCTTGACAGAAAGAATCTCAACAAATAAAAATTGTGCTTTGTCTTTGTTGTCAGGATAGATGGCTCCAGGTAGTTAGTGGATTGTAACTGAGGAATTCATAGTAATACGAGTGCAGCACAAAGCAACATTACTATAGCACAAAGTGGCATCATTTTCCATTTAAGACAAGGTCATGTAGTGTGATTTGCTTACTGTGGCAGATCATTCTTTACGATCCTTCATATCTAGTGGATGAAGCAGCTCTGCGCATCAAAGTCTCAGCGCTCTAGGTGATCCTTTCATATTTCTTCTGTGCCACAGATTACCAAAACCTGCATGCAATTAAGTTAGAAATTCCAAAGTTACAAACTGAGAATCTTCAAAATTTTTAGCAACCACTGGTGTCTTGCCCACAACAAGGGCTGTTAGGCACAGTTTATAAAATAAAAGTATGACCTTAATGATTATCAAGCAGAATGACTATTTACCTTTTTGCTGTAAAAGCAAACCGCTGATGGGTTCTGTCCCATACCAGGCTCTTAGGTTCATATTTCAGTACTGACTGTTCAGGATGACTGAATGGTATATTTGTCAGAGCTCCTTCAGCACTTTGTTCAACAGTAATTTTGATAAAAGAAGAAGGAAAACCTTTCAGATGTAATTGAAGATTTCCCCCATTCACTGAACATGTCACCCTTGGTCATAGCTGGAAAAGGTTTAGACTGCTTTTGTGTACTTATCGCATTAGTGAAAAACAGGAAATACACAATTAGAGAAGATCTGCATTCAGTTTTGCTTACACTGTGATAGTGACAGTAATGTTCTGCAAGTTTTCTAAAAATAGTTTGTTGGCTATGCCTGACACAAGTCATGCTAAAGTAACTGTCTACCCTGTTCTGTCATGACCCTAAAACATTACAAAATATTTATTATTGCAAAACAAACAAAGGATAAGGAAAGTAAATAAATGTTAAACAGAGTACCTCTATGCTGGCAATGCTGGAGCTCCCAAGAGACTGGATATTATCGAAGTTCTTGTTATTTCTTTTTTAGCATTATTTTTCTTGACGATTTAGTTTACCATTCACCATTGGAATCTGATCAACACTATATTCTGGCTTTCTGGTATTTTTAATACTTACAAAAATTAAGGGATGTATTTACAAATGGATAATTTAAATGTGATAATCACAAAAAGTTAATTGCATGCAAAAATAACAAAAGTATGGAACAAATTACCAATACCTGTTTATCGTGATGCTCAAACACCGATGAGAAATTTAAAGCAGGTATTGATATGTTTTCCCCTCAACAAAGGCCTTCCAGCCACAGTCATAGATTACTGGTACTGGTATCTTAGGTAGCTGTAAGCAAGCCCTGAATTCACTTCTGACATTGTAAATGAAGCTGTGGTGTCAATGCAAAGTTAGATAGCTTCATAGTTTAGAATATACTAACAAATTTACTGCAGTTCTATTGCATCCTAGTAGTAGGGTTACTTTATTCCTGAATGGATATGCTGAATAATGGAAGCCCTGCTTCATATATACCCTTGTTAAGTGGGAGAAAAAACTTTTGGAGGCAATCAGACAAACTTTTTTTGGAGGAAATCATAACTGCATTCATAATAATAATAATAGTTTCTTTCTAAGAATGTATTTCAGATAAAGTTAGCAAATCCCCATATTTCTGTTTTAGGATTTACTTAGGCCATATTTTTACTTCCTTGCCCTTCTTAACAAGATCATGTCCATTTCAACTCATTTTGGCTTGTTTTAGTAGCTGCACTATTAATGATTTTTGTATGCTTTACTGTATGTCATCAGAAAATAACCTACTTTCCTAATTTTATTCATCACATAAAATATTTCACATTCATTTTTACTTTGGATAAGGTTGCATATTGTTAAACACTCAAATGCACCCTCCTGCACCACCTTAGCTAAGCCTAACCTGTGCTTGACCCTAACCATCAATCTACAGCTTAGTTTAGAAAAACTCTTTCTATAACACAACCACTGCTCAAGACACCGTAAACACAGACTACATAACAAATCCCACACAACGCTAAATCTATCCCCTTACAAAGCTCTTAATCTAATTCTAATCTTACCTAGCACTTACCCTTATCCTAACCCAAAAACACTTGCACCCACATTCCTACCCCTAATGCATACCCATTTATGTCGTTAAGCAAAGTGGACATTTGGGAAAAAAAATGTTTGATAAAGTGAACATTTGCAAAAAAAAAAAAACAAGAATTTACACCGGAATATAAATATATGGTTCTACCTGACATAGTCGAAACCACACAACACCGACAATGACATCACCGACACCACATAATCGATTAAATTAACAAACACATAACAACAATAAAAAACAAACCATCCCCATTCCACAAACACACACACACAACACACAACATCAAAAAAATCCAAAAACACCCACACTAACCCCCTAACTAAAGGTCCGTCACTATCTAACCTGCATGCCCCCTAACCTAACTAACCCTAACCCTTAACCCGAGTCTATCCTACCAAACCACTTACCTAACCTGCCCCTACTAACTAACTAACCCTAACCCTATCCTAACCCCCCTAATCACACAACCTGCTCCTACCTCCCTCTACCTACTCCGCCCCACCCCTCCTAACTCCTAAAACCCTAACTCCCTAACTCTAACTATCCCCCCCCCACACCCCTAACCAGACCTTATCACCACACACCATTCTATCTCCTACACACTGACCGCATACATTACTTTTCACCACTCCCGTCTCGGCCATGTCCCGTTCATACGACACTTCTGCGCTATCGATTGTCGATGCACTTTCCGGATTCTGTGGGTCTCGATCTTCTCGGGTCTTCTTTTGTCGATTCCTTCTGGGTGTCGATTCTCTCTGCTCCGACTTCTGCAGGTAGGGTCTCAAATATATACATATAGTGAAAGAGAGAGACAGAGGAAAAAGCAGTTCATTTTAATGTTAGCTGTGAGGCAGATAGTGCATAGGATTAAAGCTGAAAGCTGTTAACAAGCTGGACAGCACAGTGGTGCAGTGGTAGCATTGTCGCCTCACAGCAAAAGGTTCTCCGATTCGATTCTTGACTGGGGTGCCTTCTGTGTGGAGTCTGCATATCTTCCCTGCATTCAGTTGGGTTTCTTCTGGGTGCTCCAATTTCCTTCCATGTTACAAAGACATGCGTCTGGAGCATTTCTCCTGGGCCTCTGCTGAAAATTGGCTTTGTTCCAAGTCAGACTTTCCAGGTAAACAAATGTTAAATAAATGAAATAAAAAATGATTTCTATAGTTCAGGAATCAGGGTTTGCTACCTTCCGGAATTCAGGGCCCGATTCCTACCACTTGCATGAATGATCAAGTCACTTTACTGTACAGTGCACTTGAGTCACCTCTGAACAGGAAATCTTGTGTCCAGCGGGTTTACCCAGTTAAAAAATGAATTAAAAAGATGGGAAATAGCCACTGTTATTTTAGTCATCTGCTTTACTGAGAGTTAAAAGTCTAAACAGAAAGATCTGATTTAGTATTGACATGTTATTTTCAGATGTGTTACATGGTAGAATATTAAATAATGAAAGCCTTCATCATGGGTATTGTCTTGAGTGGTTCACTGTTCTGTTTTACGTATTTGCCACATTTAACTAAATGTTTATTATACCTGATTATAATGTTAGAACAGGAATGGCACACTGTGCTGTAATGCCACATTTTTATTGCTTTTTTGGCAGATTGTATGAGTGTGCTTTACAAAAAATGCAGTGTCACGGTGTAAAGAAGTTTGCAAATGTTTTTGTACTTAAATTTCTTTAGTTTGCCCAAGACTTTCTGGTTGGTTCCTATAAACACCTGATATGGGAGTATTTTTTTTTCTCTATGGGACCTAATTGTTGATTGCTGTCAAAGACTTCTTATTAAGCAAAAGTGTATGAATGTAACTATATTTTAAAAATATAAAGGGAAAATTTCAATAGCTAGTGGAGTTTGCCTTGTAGGCATGAGTACATCATTAAAACTGTTGTGCCATGTGCATTTATAAGTGGTGAGGCATTTTCTTCCAGAAAAAAATTGGACATCTCCCATGATGTGTTGAAAAATGAGGATTTGCAGATGTCTGTTTAAACATTTCAGCAAACCAGTGACAGTCTTATACTTTTAATACAGTTGTCATAAGATCTTTAATCTGCATAGTTAACCCTAAACACAAACAAAGGAAGCATTAATTCCTTTCTTTCTGTATGTTAAAGTGTCATAGTAAGTGATTAAAACCTACAGCTTTACTATATTTTGATTCTTACTTGCAAACTTTTGACCCACAAGCATGCCTGGTAGCTGATGGTGTTGAACAAGCATTTTGATTTAGTATTTGTAACATTTAACATTGAGTCTTGCCTGCTCTTTAGAATTTTATGACAGAAAATTGTAGCATTCCTTTCAACTTTCCATTAAGCACATCCTTTAGAAAAATAGTTTGACTAGTATGTTCATGTACTTTTGATGCAATATGTTTTAAAGACATTCATTAAAGACCATTTTTTTTGCCATGTTAGTAAACTTATTCTATTTTATATTGATGAACTCCATGTTGCGTATTTTTTTTCAGTGACTGCTCCAAGCTCTCCCCTGACGCCTGTGTCACCTGTTTTTCCTCCACCTGAACCACCAAGCAGAAAGAACAGTGAATGTACCGTCTGCTTTGATAATGAAGTGGACACCGTAATTTATACTTGTGGACATATGTGCCTCTGCAACAGCTGTGGTCTGAGGTTAAAGAGGCAGGTTAATGCCTGTTGTCCAATCTGCCGACGGGTAATCAAAGATGTTATCAAGATATATCGACCATAATCTCCAACAAAGGACTCTGACATTCTGCCTTCATTTCTCATTCTCCCTGCAGATGTTTCATATAAGATCTTACATGTTTTTGTATTTTTGTTTGATATTAGGGTTATTATTAAAGTATAGAATATAAATCAGGGTTTATTCTGAGTGTGAGAGAGCCTTAAAGCAGATGGCCATATCAGTAAATGTGCTACTAATGTTTTAAGTGTGATATATTGGATTTGCTGTGTAATGTACATAATGTGTCTGTCTTTTATAAAGTCTCTGGGTACAGTAAGTTACATGGAGCTGATCTTCAAATGTTATGAATGTAACAGAGCCATATGCTGATTGATACAACTTAAACCAATTCTGCCTCTGCAGAATGTAGTCCTTCTACTAAAGAAGAAGTGACTTTCTGTTCTACACACACTTTTGCATTAATTGAAAGAAATAAACCATAGCCTGGCAGGAGTGTGCATAGTTTCAGGATATACAGTTTCAGCCATGAGATCCTTTTGATCAAAGTATAGGATCCAGGTGTCTGTAAAACCTGCATCTTAGTATTGAATATGTGAGAAAAATTAAATTTAAATGCAGATTAGATGGAAAACTCAACAGGAAAGAAGACATGAAGACATAGCACTGACCCACTGTGCTTAGGAAACAAGCTGCTTCATAGTTAAATATAAATCACCCTTCAAAAAGTTTTTTTTTTTCTTTTTAATTAATTTTACTTTCCTGAAGCCTTTGGGCTCATTATTGATTACTGCAAAGGTGTGAAGACCAAATGACTGAATTCATCGCACTGCAGAGAAAAGACCTTCCTTCCTTCCCATAACCTGCTAACCACCACTCTCTCATGCCACATGTGCAATGATGTCGGTGCATGACATGTATGTGTGCTTCCATATGACCACTAAAATCAAGAGACCATCTGCATTTCCTGCTGCTACGTGCCCACTCCATTCCAGAGACCTATCAAACCTGCAAGCCAACATTGTTGCCAGTAACTCTCTCTTTGCAGCTGGATCTGATACTGTCACATTACAATGAATAGTAAAGATCTGTTCTTAAAAAATTACATAAGTCTCAACAGTAAATCAACAAGTAGAAGGAATTTAGCCTTAATCAAAAAACTGAAAATGACACATCATCACAAATTCTACAAACACGCCATTTTAGCACCAGTTTCAAGGAAAGTTCCCTGCTATGTTGAAATACAGGAATGCTGCATATGGCCACTTTGACACCTGTGCCACTGAAATAACATTGTATGCCATCTTTAGCTGTCAACAGCGTAATGTTTATAGTGATGTGTCCACATGACAACTCTCATGTTAATTTAGTATCTCTGCAAAACTGCTTTGTAACATGCTTAAGAACTGTCAGGAAAAATCACATGACAAACATCTACACCTATGTCTGTCATAGACAAGGATAGTCGGTGCTGATCATAGAATCGCTCTGCTAACAATGACTGTCTAACTATGGTCAATTAGGGTATATGAATTTTGTACATGGCTAGGCTTGTAATAGCCCTAGGGTCATTAGCCTAGTAACCTCATATGAACCTAAAACGTCAATGCATAACTTATAACTTATCACTTCACTAGCAAAGGCAAAAGAGGGGAAATACACTACTTACACCACACTGAAATTAGGTTAACTTTCTTCCAAGAGTCTTAGATGATTTGGTACACTGAAACATTTTCTAAAGCAAACCAGCTTGCATACCAGCAGCAATACAGACAACCTTAGCTGTGACACATCAGCAAGGAAGGAGTGGACAGCCACAAAAGTTAAAAATAAGTAACAAACTTAGAAAAATACTGTAAAATATATATTTCTTCTCACATTAAGTACCATTACCTGCCTATATATCAGTAAATGTTTAACTTCATATACGATAAAATATATATCTGTCCCAGTTTATACAATTATTTTCTGTCAGTCCTTCTCTCTCTGCCTTCCTTCACATCTCAGCATTCTCTTAATATCTGCAGTATTTTTTGTCTTTCCATTTCCCCATCACTATCTGGTATAGTCTGTTTAAATGACTCAGTGTATTTTTTCCTTATTTTTGTAGTGTCCTCTCTTTCAGTTTTTTATCACCTCTCCCTTATTTTCATCTTGTTATTTAGTCGGTTCCAATTTTCTCTCATATTTTTGTTATATTTTCTACTGTTCTTCCCAGCACTCACTTTTTTTGTTTTCCATTGTTTATGCATTATTCCTACCTTTGTTTATGCCCCACTTCTTTTTTTTTCAATTCTACTTCACTAACAAATTGTTAGAAGTCAGCTTAGTACACACACAAAACATTATTACTTTCATATCAATTCCACCACGGCTGTTTTAAATTATCTTATTAGGAGAAAAAAATCGATTCAGTCTTTAATGCAGGTGTTATGTTACGTTATAAGGTGCAAAGTTAGGAATGACATGCTATACCTAAGGAAACTTCTGCATTTTTCCATTTCTATAACAGTTAAGAGTCCTTTAAGTCATAAGGATCAATTACAAAAGACTTGCTCTCAGTCTAATGACCACTTACACTGAGAGCAGGTCTTTTGGAAATTGACCCCCAGGATAAGCCTGTTTATACACAGGCCTTACACTGAAGTCAGTCACTTGCACTGGGAGTAGGTCTTTAACAATCAGGAAAGACTTACGCTGAGAGCAACTCTGTTTTGGAATCTGGCTCATAGTATTTGCTAATGTCTTCATCATGCACTTTTCATTTTAAGGGGTCACAAATTCCTTTTTACAAACATTTAATGAATAAAATGGTCAGATGCAAAACAAAAGAACATCCCATATTTTTGCTAGACCATAATTTAGTATAACACCCCATTTGACATGTATCATACAAAGCACTTGCAACCTTGGAGAGACCTCAGAGGTTTCTAACAAAGAAGATCAAGCGACCCCAGTACATGCTTTCCTCAGACTGACTAAAGTCCCTGTTACTATATTCTGTTTCATATAGACTTCTTTGGGTAGACTTATGCCTGGCTTACAGAGCAATCCAAGGCCCAAACTTAATACACTTACTGCACATCTATAAATCAAACAGGACTAGAGCTACCCATTCCAGGGACCTAAATATGGCCTGTGACTTAAATAGAACATGTTGGAGGGACAGATTTGTCTCCCAGTAGCTACCAATTCATGTAAAGCAGAGCACCTCTATGACACTGTTCAAAAGGAGCCTGGACAAATGGATGAGGCACTGTAAATTCTTACCAGGGATAGTGCCCACAACCCTCCTGGACATGGGCAGTCATTACTAAATACAATCTTGGGTATTTACTAGTGTATCTATTGTATTACATTGGGATGAAACAGCTAGGCTTGAAATGACCTCTGGGTCGATAGCCTAGTAAACTTTTATGATCCTATGATGGCTTCCCTACAGGTTTTTGAGTGTGAAATTGATGAAGTAGCAACTGATGGACCACAGATGGGTGACTTGCAGCTCACTAAGTGCTTTTCCTCCATTGTTGACACTGTTTCTGTAACAGCTCAGCAGTGACTCATTGTGTGAGTGCAGAACTGATGTACATAACTTTGAGGGGTGATGTCAGGCCTTATCCCTCCACATTGTGAGTAAAAGACTGCTAATCCCAGGCAAAAAAAAAAACATGTAAGAAACTGAAGGCTTTTCATCCTTAGGTTTGTAGGTATGTACTAATCTAGCTGCCCTCGTGGGTCATTTTAAGTCTAGTCAATTTCCCTCTAAGGTGAAAATCAAACTATGTGTCTGTGAGATAAAAGCCTTAACCATAATGCCAAACTCTCAATCCTGTTGATTTTTATGGATTAGTTACTCACTTAAACATAAGTGAACCTGATTTGATGGGTATTTTAAAGTGTGATTCATTTTCCTCATTTGAAAATTGACTTGACTTGTTAGTGTAAAGTGAAACTGAGTCCTCTTCCTCTTTCAATGGATAAGGTAGATGTTATCAATAATGTCATAGTGGCAGAGCCATTACCTGACATTTGAAAAAGAAAAATGTCAACTTTTATGCACTTGGTGAAATGTTGTATAAGCCCATATACCCCCATGTTGTGGGATTTGCCCCCGCACCCCTTATTTTATATAACCTACTTTAGGGTTCTACCATCTCAGTGCAGGTTGTAGATAATAAATGAGAGGCACAGGGAACTAATCTAAGGGAGCGGCGAAAGCCAACACATTCTGGCTAGACTTATAAATGCCTTCGGGCAGATAGCCTAGTACCTGTCTATGAACCTATGAACCTATACATTGATTGACTGGGTCTTAGAGTATCAAACCTTTTCATGCAAATTTAGCAGTTAGATTTGAGATGTGAAAATGCCAGTCCTGTCTACACATTGCAGGATGTCCATTATAATTTGAATGGAATTCTTACTCAAAAGCAAATATTCCTCCACTCCATGGAAAAACACAGTTAAACAAATGTTAAGTTTGGGTGTTGTTACCAGTTGGCTGTCATCAGCTTTCATCTGCAATCTTTCTCAGAAGTGAAATATAATTCTGCAACAACTTGCCTTAAATTTGATAGGTATTCATGGAAATACAAGAAACGTCATCATGTTGTCCTTATCTAATTGCTTTAAAACTGTACCGAGTAACCTGTTGAAGTGACATCACACCAGCAGTATCACATAACTACAGTATAATCCAGACGTGTTTTGAAATATGAGTACATTTTGAATAAATCTTAAAAAAGAATACAAAACAGAAAGTTCTAAATTTAATTTCAGGAACATTTTAATAAAATGGTGAATTAATCAATTTTGTATTATTTGTGAAGCTATGGAATTAAAGCCGAACACACACACACACACACACACACACACACACACACACACACACACACACACACACACACATGCATATACACAAACACACACACACAAACATATACATACACACACACACACACACACACACACACACACACACACACACACACACACACACACACACACACACACACACACATCTAAAAGAACAGTATGACAAGGTAATGGTGGTGCATCAATCATGGTCACTTCACCTAGAAATAAGGTGTTATATGATCCAGTTCTACAGGAATTTAACTTTATGACTTGTGCTGTTCTTGGAGTACACACAAGCCACATTCTACAAGACCTATTAAAGGACCTATTTAAGGATCTAAGTGTTATCTTTATGAATGTGGCATCCTGCATGTAGATCATAACATCAGAGCTTATATGAAAATCCTTGGACTGTCATTGTAACGAAAGATTGCACTTTGTATTATCACCACATTAATGGACAGATAGTTTACCAAACCATATAACACTGTTTATACTATGGGATTCTGTGGTGTTGACTTTCAATCTAATATAACTTACCTAAAATCTGTATTTGCTGGTAATGCCATGAGAGAGTGAGCAAACCAGAAGCCAGTATATGAAACTGGGGGAGTGAAAGCACTGGTGTGAGATGTACCCTTTTATCCTCTTCTGTACAATTTTAACATTTTGCCTTCTTAAATGTCTTTTAAGTGAAGTGCCTTCCAATTATTGATTTGTACTTTGCAGTAGCCAGGACCTGCACTGTTTGGCTAATTTTATTCTGTATAGTCAGATATTCTCTCTGCCAGAATAAATGCAAAGAAACCAGAAAGAAAAATGTTTACTTACTGTACAAAACAGATATGTAACTTGCATCACATGTATGTGTACATGTGACTAGTAATCTACAATGTCATGTGAATTCAACAAAAAATAGAAGAAATACTGCAATTCAAATATGGACTGGGCACAAAACCATAAGAGGATTTTCAGGTCCATTAATGCATAAGCATATGTAGACCCCCAAATGAGGAACAATACATAATAACGTGAAAATGTTGCAGTATGCTAATTCTTAAAATACTGTAAAACAGTATTAAATAATTGACCTTGACAGTTCTGCACGGTTTGTGACCAAATGACAGCATAGCATAAAATGGCTCACTAAAAACAAAACAGCATTTCTATGATCCCTCTGAAGTCATTCTGTAATTTTGCAATTATATGCTGCCGATTGCATACTCTAAATTGTCCCTAGGCATGAGTGCGTGTGCGTGTGTGCCTTCTGTGGAAGTTTGGGTGCTGGGGTGGCAACTCAACATCGTAAAAACTCCACTGTCAATCATGAGCGGACAGGTGATCCGCTGTGGCGACCCCTAACCGGGAAAAGCCGAAAGAAGAAAAAGAAGAAGCTGCTTTTATAAAATATATGTGAAAGGGAAGTCATACAAATTAAGGAGTTATTTTACATACTAACATGTTCTGAATACATTAAATTTATCTACAACTTTTCAAGGTTTGATCACTATTTCTCCACATTACAAACTTTATACTGGCATTCAGATTTGTAGCTAATGACTGGAATGTGCAATACTTTTTGATTTTCTTTATAAAGAACATTATGTTTTCAAAATATAGACCCTATAAGTGTTATTTAAAAATAAATATGGGCCAGATTCCAAAATAGTTGTTGTCAGTATCCCTGCCCCAATTCCAAAAGACTTGTTCTCGGTGTAACTGACTTACTGCAGTGTAAGGCCCTTCTATAAACAGGCTTACACCATGGTCATTTACACTGAGCAAGTCTTTTGAAATCAGGCACATGTAAATATTACATTGGTTAATTTTTAATATATGCATTCAGAAATAGCTCAAGTGCTTAGAAAAGCAACATACCTTTGCAGAACAAATGAAAGTTCATTGGTAAATTAAAGTATTTTATGAAATATATAAAAATGCAAGATGTGCGGTTTGATCATCATCAGTTATTCAATCTCTTTAACTTCTGTTTTATTTGTTCTTCCATTTACAGTTTACTCAATACTGGATAACATCTTTTTATAATATATAACATCCTTTTTGTGCTTCTCCTCAGGAGCCCCTACCTACACCCTTCACTCCACAGGGTGAGAACCAAGCATCCCTAGGCTAAACAAGAACCCTGTGTTTCATTTGTTCCTGCCTGGGTAGCCTAACTGTCCCATCCATTTCTTCGTCACTTGAATCAGATTGTAGAAAGCAAGCCAGCTTGCTGGTCCTGCAGAGTGACCTATCACCCCCCCCCCAAGGAGCTCCCCCTTAGTTTGAGTTGGCTCACTGAACCCGACTGCATGCTGCCTGCCATAGAAAGCATGTCGATGCATACTGACTTTTGCAGCTCATGGATTTGCAATATGGCTGCTTATGCTAAATATGTATGAACCTCTTATGTGCAGTATCCAGTGACCCATCTAGATATCTTCCAAGTTGTGAGTTAGACCAGTGACCCCTCTAGATGTCCTTCAAGTTGTGAGTTAGACCAGTGAGCCATCTAGATGTCCTCCAAGTTGTTAGACCAGTGACCCATCTAGATGTCCTCCAAGTTGTGAGTTAGAGCAGTGACCCATCTAGATGTCCTCCAAGTTGTGAGTTAGACCAGTGACCCATCTAGATATCCTCCAAGTTGTTAGAACAGTGACCCATCTAGATGTCTGCTAAGTTGTTAGACCAGTGACCCATCTAGATGTCCTCCAAGCTGCGGATTAGACCAGTGACCAATCTAGATGTCCTCCAAGTTGTGAGTTAGAGCCACTTATATCTCCCAAGGATGAGCTAATCTGAAAACAACCACAAACCCTCATTGTCTCAGACAGTCCTGCCTTTATGCTGCCAGGGCCAAAATTAAACTCAGGTCATGTGGTCATAGTTAGGGCTATTTCCCTCTGCACCACAGATTCAGGCATTAGGTAACAGAATTTTGTGCTCCCTTGTAGTTAATTCTCTAGAGATGAAGAGACCGTCCTGAGCTTACAAGATGATTTACCTAAAAGATTTTGAAGTAAACATAACTAAATTGTTTGTACTGCTGAATATACAGTTCTCTGCACTTCACAATTTGTTTGCATACTGATCCAGTTTCTCAGGATAAATAGCAAGACAGCAGTCCATCTCTTATACATACCACACAGCATGCACACATACATAATCCATATATTGTGAGGTGGTAAAACACATCTGTCAGTGTAAACAGCCACTGAAGGAGAAAGCATTGCACACATTCTTGAGTAGATTATGAACTGAGTAGAATAGGATTAGGTTCATGTTTCTCAGATACACTGATTAATTATTTGTAAAAGGACTATCTTTGCACAGCTAAATATTTACTGCATATTTCACATGGCAGTCTTTATATTTTGTTTCTGAACATCAGTCTGCAAGCTTTAAAGACTGAGCCCATTTTATGAGACTATACATCTCTTTTATTAAGACTGCTAACATTAGTCTTGTTTGAGAGTATGCTGCGTTTCGTCAGTATCGGGAAACCTGTTCTCAAATCATTTCATGGTTTTCTTGCTGCAGTACTATCATTCAAAACGTCCTAATAACTGGTCATTTTTTTTCTGGCATATGTGTGCACATGTATGCGTATACATGTATGTGTATACATGCAGAATCATATATTAATAAGACTTTACTTAGGATTGCTTATGGTCAGTGTGTGCTTTATTACTGGCGGCCTTAATGCAGAGCACTGCTTTCAGCTTTTCTTTTAAACTTCATTTTTCTTCAGATTTCTAGAAAACAAAGGACATTAACAAGTAAAAGGCTTCTCTTCAGAGTTGTTGAACTTAACTTGATACTTCTCATCTTCGCTTCCTGCACCACACAAGTTTTTTCTATGGGTCAGATTCCATCGTTTACAGCTTATATTCCTTGTAATATAGCAAGAAAAAGAAAAAAAAAGAGAAAACCTACAATAATACTAGCTATTAATTATAATTCGCTTAAAGCAGGGTTTTGGTATGGGGATTATAGGGCTTTTGGACTTCTTTGAATACCCCATATGTCTTGGGTGCTGCCTGACCTCATTGCACTCTTGACTTTCTTACTTGTGGATTTGCAACTTGTGAAGAACCCCAAATGTACCCAAATGAAAGCCACACCAGTGCTCAGCAATTTTGCCCTGTTAGTTGCCTTATTATTTAATAGATAACTTAATATGAGGGGGCTGAAACAGGCCTTAGCCACAGCACTGGTTGCACTGATCGGTATGACTGCCCTTTGAGCACAAATGCAATTACAAGCAAGGCAAAAAAAGGTTTATTTGCAAAATGAAAGTGAAACTGGCAGGAAAAAAGTATGTGACTTGAAGATAATGAGGTATAGGCAATGACAGATAATATCGTTTTTTTGTATATATTGGAAGCAAAACTGAAAGGAAAATTCTGTTCCGTAAATTTACAGTGAAAGAGGAATGAATATTCCTGAAAACAAGTACTTACGTTTTCTAGCTATCTTTATTCAAATAAATATCTCCTTTTGATTCAAGTGTGGAAGTACACAGATTTAAGAGTCAGTAAGCAGCTAGAAGACAGAGCCCTTAGAAGAAAAAGACTTGAAGGTTTAGTTAGTAAGTATATTTTCAACAGTGACATTTCTGTTAATATTGGATGTACCTAAAGCTGTAGTGCATACAACAAATGTTTGTGCCTTATTGTTTTATTGGGGAGGAGAAGGCCATGCACTTTTTTAAAATAAAAACAGAAGAGGAATGAATCCACAGGCAAACTGTAATTTTTATCGGTAAATGATAAACGGTTGATTTTTTTTTATATTGGAGTGATAGTTGAGTTGTATGGTGTATTTCACCAGTCTGCTCTGCATATTTTATGTATAATGCAAAGTATTCTGTATATTTACTTAAACTTTCTTGAATTCTGTTCAGTCCTTTTTGTATTGCTGTCAGTATATTATTATGAATATGTACTGTGACTCAGTAAGAAAAGTCAAAAAAGAAATCTGTACAGTAATAATTTGAATTTCTGTTCATGTTGATTGTTGATCTGTTTTGCACTTGGTTTTATATGTCACTTGTGTTTATATCTTGATGTAAGTTTAGCCTGTTTTGTTTGCAAATTAATAAATTCAGTCCACTAAAAAGTGTACTTTATACTTAGGAATTTGTAAAATTTGTATAAGCATATAACGTTCATATTTTTAAAACTTTGTAATGTGTTCCCACACCCACATCCCTGTGTTTTGAAAGACACTGTAATGCTGAGAAATTGATAGATCATTAGTGTTGCCATCTGTTGCAACCTTACTGTGGAATACTGTCAGACAACTGAACAACCCAGTTAACTTTTATTTATTTATTTTTAACTCAAGAGTATGCTCACACCACTGTTTCCTTAAAAAAGTAGCAAGAATTTAAGCATTAGGAATATTTTCCAGAATTTTGGCTATAATGAATAAAGACAAGCTAAAACAGACTCACGTCTGATCTAGCATTAATTCCACAGGTGCTGCTATAGCTATGTATTTTCTCAGGTTATTTGTCAGTGGTCTAAAGAAAGGTGTGGCAGCAGTAGAGGTAACTTTAAATTCTTGCCAATGAGAATGAATGTATGTGTCTGAAGGTGAAGTGATGGTTTGAGTACAGTGTAAAAAAAATGTATGTTTTAAAAAATAAAGTAGTAAAAGCAGTTTGGCAGCTGAGTGCAGAATATGGTAGTGTAATCGTTTTTATGCATCAATCATGTAAAGTAGTCAAACACAGAACTGAGGCACTGAAAGGAAATTACATCTAGAAAGACTTGCTTAGCAAGCTAATGTACAGTAGCAATAGAAAGCTATTGTTTCCTGTTTTCTAATCTCTTGGATTGTTTTTGTGTCTGCGGTAATAAAATATGTGTTGGTCTCAGTGTACAAATCAACTTTCATAAAATGGCAAGAAATGAGAACACACAGTAAATTATTGACTGAGATTTTTTTCTTGGCCCCATATTAAACTATTTCTTATATATTATTCTGTCTCCTATCTAATTTATGGCTCTTTGATAGTTCATGAGTTGTATTTCTTTCATACCAGATCCTCAGTAAAACTACAGCAATGTATTTTGATGTGTGTATCATGCAATTAAGTGCACCATCAGTAAGCAAGTAATGTCTAAGCTTTAGCTGCAATAAAATGAATAGGAGGGTGTCAGAGATATGTTAATAAAAAGAATGTGTTTTTTTTTAGTATGTGTACAACTCAGTGATGCTTGGATTTATTAGGAAAACAAAATACCTGGTTTGTGATCATGATCTTAATCAAGAAACTGACACTACATATAAAAGTCATTGGCCATATCAGATCGGTTATAAGATATGCTCTAAAGAAAAAGACAAATGCTTTATTCCCAGAAGAAAGGAACCTTGTGACTATCAAAACCGTTATGGTACTTAAAATCAAAACTGAACAAAATAACACCAAAAATGGATTGAGTGTTATCTTTTATGTCATCAGATTTATGTTTACATAACTATTGCCTTTTTAATTATTTAATTCTTGCCCCTACATAAAACATTTGTTATTGAGTTTCAATCATATGTGATCAATGTAGTATATGCCAATATAGTGGGCCAATGATGCAATGAAATGTAATTGTTTTTCTTAGAAGGATGTTAGTTGTTATGTACCTGTAGCCTGTCAGTCTGATAATCAATATTAGCACGTAATTTTGCCTACAGTGCACTTGTTATTAAGTAGACAATGCAGTATAATTCTTATGTCATTTATCAGTCTCATACCATGATTAATATGACCAAGTTTAAGCAGTTGCAAACATATACTTTCAGTTGTGTGGCACTTATATGAATAATATCCCACCAATTTATTATTGAAACTGGCACAGGTCCTCAGTAATTATGGCTTCTGCCTCCTAGCTCCAGGATTTGGAACAAAGTTGTGACCTTTTGTTACTGACTTTTGGAAATGTACATGTTCTCTCCATGTCCATGTGCGTTTTCAGTGGATAATCATGCTTCATCCCACTACCCAACATTCTCTTTTTGAAATGACTCTGAACTCTCCATGTGTATTGCATTTCCTTTCCTTTAACTTTTCCATACTGCATCAGTCCAGATATCTGATTAGCAAATAAAATAAAAGACAAAGACAAGAATGGTGGTGTGAGAGTGGTATGCAGAATCTCAGCAGAGTCATCAAGGGTTGGAGAAGAACTCTGTGTGGCCCTTACCTTTTCAAGAGCTAAGTTATCTGTTGTGTGTGCGTGTGTGTGTGTGTGTGTGTGTGTGTGTGTGTGTGTGTGTGTGTGTGTGTGTGTGTGTGTGTGTGTGTGTTTCAGTCTATCCACAGCAGACCTTCGCAATGCCTGTTTCTGTGTCCTAAGCACAAAGAGCTTGAGTGCTGCTTCCTGCTGACCAATGTAGGTGAGAATGAATAACGTGGCACAATGATAGCCGAAGACCAGTGTCATGGGTTATCTTACCAATGACCATTCAGCTGTTGAGGAACCACACTTGTGACCCTAATGTTCATAGGTTCATAGGTTGGTACTAGGCTATCGGCCCTAGGGCCTATACAAGCCTAGCCATAACAATTCCCTGGCTATTTCTTCCCACTAACAAAGACTATGTTCTGCAGGTGACTTGGTCATCATTTAACTTGCCCACTAGTATATGCACTGTATGAGAGTAAGCATGTGTGCTGTTCTGTGTTTTTGTGTTTGTGTCCTGTGATGCCTTGTCACCCTATTTAGGATACATTCTATGCCTTCTATGCACTGTATGATAAAGATATTTTCCTGGAATCCTGTGAAAGAATGAATAACCAGCACGTTGTCTAATCAAACGTAATTTCACTGTACACAAAAGCAGCAAATGCTGTTTGCTGAGCTGAAATTACTTTTGCCGACAATGGCGTTTGCTTTTTTTCTCCACTGTTATGCGACCTCAGAGTTGGTGTGTGTGTGTGTGTGTGTGTGTGTGTGTGTGTGTGTGTGTGTGTGTGTGTCGTATATATATATATATATATATATATATATATATATATATATATATATATGGGTCTACTTTCTTTGATCGAAGTACCATTATTTCGAACAAAAAAAGTGCAACCTTACTTTCGTGAAAATGCACTTCAACAAAAGTGCACTTTAGCGAATTCCGGTTCAGCAAACTAGCAAGTAAAATAAAAAATAATTTAAACTCCATTTTTTATATGTTCATAGGTTGGTACTGGGCTATCTGCCTGAAGGCATATATTAGCCCAGCCAGGTTGTGCGGTATTCACCGCCCCTTTGGTAGTTCCCTAGACCCTTGTACTAGCAGCTAGTACCCTTGGCCCCTATCTAGTAGTGCTGTTGGTGTGATCCCTGGTGTGAACTTTCTGTTACCCATCCACTCATCAAGGTTCCTCTTGAAGAGTGATAGTGAGGCACTCTGTCTTATGTAGATCAGGACCCTGTTCCATAGTAAGGGAAGTCTCTGCGAAGGGAATCTATCCCTCCAGCATGTTCTATTCATTGTTGTGTTGAGGTTTATATCCCTACAGCATGTAGCTTGAGTAGATTTGGTTTTGCTAAGATGGAGCATGTTCAACAATTCTGGGTTGGACATGGCTCTGTACGTTAGACAGAGATCGTCTCTGAGAAAGCAGTATGCAACAGAGAACAGTCTTAGCTTTTTCAATCGTGCTGCATAGGGCAACTGTTTGAGGCCAATAATCCTCTTGGTTAGGTACCTCTGTGGTCTCTCCAGCTGCTGGAGATGTCTAGCCAGGTACATTCCAATTGGTGCATTGTACTCAATAATGGGTCTGATGAGGGAAGAGTAGAGGGGCACCATTGCATCCTTAGATCTTGATGTGAGCCCTTTCGTGATCAGATGGGTCACATAGAAGGATTTTCTAACCACTTTGGTAACATGGTTATCAAAGGAAAGCTGACTATCTACTTGGGTCCCTAGATCCCTTATTTCTTCTTCAGATTTCAGGGGATTACCTCCTATGTTGTAGTTTGCAGGTACTCTGTTTTTTCCAAATGGGATTACTACGCATTTTTTTGCATTTAGCTTCAGACCATGGCTTTGACACCACGCATCAGTCTCATTTAGGCCCTTCTAGAGGATCTCCATGTCGGCCGGAGACTCTATTATAGCACCCAGTTTGCAGTCGTCTGCAAACTTAGTCAGCCACACCCCTTCTGTGCTTGCCTGTACTCTGAAAAGTATATGCCAAACAAGAGGGGCCCCAAGGCAGAGCCCTGAGGCATACCACTCGTTACTGGTCTGGATTTGGACATAGATCCCGCTACTCTTACTTTATGGGATCTGTCTGAGAGCCAGTTTGCGATCCATCTTGTGATGTAAGGGTTTATGCCCAGGCTGGTGAGCTTATCAATAATACCTGAATGGGGAATGTTGTCAAATGCTTTAGCAAGGTCAAGGTAAGCCGTGTGTACCTCCTTTCCCTTATCTATAGCCTGAGTAACTGTCTCAAAGAAATCCACCAGGTTCAGGAAGCATGATCTGCCCTTGACGAAGCCAAACTGTGTGGGGTCCAGCGACTGGTTACCAATCTCTCCATTTATGAGTTCCATAATGATTCGCTCCATAGCCTCACAGATCAGACTGGTCAGGCTTATTGGTCGGTAGTTCCCAGGGTCAGTTGTGGCCCAACCCTTGTGTAGTGGGACCACCTTTGCCGTGCGCCATTCTATGGGCACATATCCTGTGGAGAGGCTGAGACTGAACAGGGTATTAAGATGCGGGGTTAATTCCTTTTGCAGCCCGCGTATGACACAGCCTGGGACACCATCTGATCCCGTGGATGCAGTGTTTTTAGCTTTAGATAGAGCCTTGTTAACCAATGCATCAGTAATAATTGGACTTACACAATCCCCTGGAATGGTAATAGGCCCTGTAGGTGGTGGGGAGAAATTTGCACTGAACCTGTCAGCCAAGATGTTGGCAATGTCAGAAGGGTCAGTGTATTTTGTTCCATTTTGTACTAGCTCAGAACAGACCTGAGCATTGCCATTTAGGTTTTTGATGTAGCCATAGAAGGCCTTATGGTTATCCTTGGCATCCTTGGCAACTTTCTTTTCAAAATTAGCTTTAGTTGACTTGATGAGGGCCCTCAATTTCTTACTAATGCTGATCAGGGATGATTTTTCTACTTGAGATTTGGCCTTTTTTTTTGTATAAGTCTCCTCCTTTTATTGTAAAGTTTGCTTATGGCCGGGGTCCACCAGACTGGTTTCTTCTTGCTTGAGGAAGGAGTCTTGGTTTTATTTGGGATAGCATGGTCCATGCAATCCTGAAGATGCATATAGAGTGCCTTGGTGTAGGATTCCGCATCCTGGATATCATTATCCTTCTGCAAGGGAATAATGAAGCTTTCCACTTCGGATGCACGTAGTTTGAAGTTTGCTTTGGAAAGGTTTTTGACTATGGTTTCTTTGACTCGGGGAGGTGGAGGGGTGAGGATGTCCAGGGTTATCAGTTTGTGGTCGGATCTGATCAAGGAGGGAGTGATAACAGGTGTGGTACAATGGGCACCCATATTTGTGATGATTAAATCCAATATGTTGTCCCCTCTAGTGGGGGAACATACTAGTTGTTCAAGGGCATTTGAATTTATAAATTCTATGAATCGCTGAGCATAGGAGATGGAACATTGGTAGTTCGCCCCAGTCTATACCAGGGTAGTTGAAATCACCCAAGATTATGGTGTTGGGTAGGACCTTTATATTTTCCAATGTCTCAAGAAATGCAGAGTGAGCATCTTGGGACATGGTGGGCGATCTATAACCAGCTATGACTTGAAATGTGGTTTTGCCTGCTGATAGTTGCACATGGATGATCTCTGGGACATCATGCTGCGCTACTAACCTGGAGATATGGGTATCCTTGATGAATATGGATACACCTCCGCCCTTTGTACTGCGATCCGGTAACTGAGGCCAGAAGGTATGATATGAATTGTAACCTGGCAGTGCTGGGGTGCTGTCTTGAGCCTTGAACCAGGTTTCCGTAACTGCACAAACATCGATTTTCTCCATGTTGAGGAGAGCTTTCGAGTGTGTGTATTTTGAGGTTGAGACTTCTGGCGTTGAGTAGCATTACCCTTAGTTTTTGGTTACCTGTGCTGGTTACGGTGGTTGGTTTGTCCTTTGAGCCTTGCCTAAAAAAGGCACTATGGGGACGGCAAGAGCCTTGGCCAGTATTTGAAAACCTAGGGGTGACAGGTGCAACCCATCTCTGGCAAAACAGTGAGGCTTGTCTATCATGTCATCCCAGGCAGACAGACACTGGATCCCCTTAGAATGACTTATATAATATATATATATATATATATATATATATATATATATATATGTGTGTGTGTGTGTGTGTGTGTGTGTGTGTGTGTGTATACAAGTCTAGGAGGGTTGTGGAGTGTTCCCCAGCATGGAGAGTGCAGGGGTCCTGCCCCCATGCAAAAATAAAATTGTGCAGTTGGTCGTCAAAGGTGATTGCAGGGAATAGTTTTCCTGTTTTTTTTTTTTTTTTTCTGTTTGCCAAAATTGCCTTAGATGACTCAGCATGAATCCAAATGAATACAACCCTTGAAGCAAGTCCAGATTCTGCTGGGAGGAGGTCATGACTATTAAGTAAACAGGGCACAGGAGAGCTGCCTTCCCAGTGGCTTTGGTGCCTAGGATGTGAAACAGCATTTGATGGATGCATCCAGCTTTAATGAGGAATTCTAGAACGCCATCTGTCTGGCCATCACCTGCTGTCATGTTCATATCAGACATATTTCTTAAAGTCTGGACAACAAATCTGAATGTCCATAAATTCTAAGTATGCCGTGTGGCTTATCTCCCTTTTAGATTATATAGGTTCTGCACAGTACAGATGAATGTAACAGAGTTTGGGCTTTTTCCTATTTATTACACATCATTAGTCTGTAATGGAACTAATAGAATAGAATAGACAGCTTTAAAATAGACCTCCCCCCACTGCAGAGGGAATTAGTATCTATAGCATGGCTTCTCATGACTCATACATGCACGTTTAACTGTCACTGATATCACTTGCACAGGAAAGCTACATATCAAATGGTCCAGAACTAAAGATATCTGTATCCAGAGACAATAAGTCACTTATTCTGACAGCAAGATGCCATTCCAGTGGTCTCATTCATTTTACCAAAACATGATGCTTTGGCTATCTGTGTCTATGTCTAACTATACAGGACATTTTGAGATGTGTTCATGAGCCTTAAACCCTGTGTCCCATGCATGCCTTCTTTACATTTTATTTAATTTATAATGTGATTTGCAACATTTAGAAAGTTTATTTTATGTGGTCTTGAAATTTCAAGGCCATCATAGATAGTTGTGATGCAACTTAGAAGCAACATTTTATAATTGTTGACTTATCACCATGGTCTCCTGATGAGACATCTTCTGAAAGCTCTACTGCAAAATATTTACTCTAGTTCTTTGCCACATTTCTAAATAGGTAGACATTTCAAATTATGTGACTTGTAAAAGGAGCATAGACTGTGCAGTTCTTCCCACAAATTCAAATCTACTCTACTACTGTTTTCATTTTTCCATGCATCTTCAGAAAAGCATTCCTGTGGATAATACTTTCTGTCTATAACCCCTGCCCATCTCTGTAAATAAATCAATACATACTAATATGAAGATTAGAAGACTCCCCTGTCACTTGTAATTTTATGTATAAAAGGTTTTGTGGAATCCAGACAAGGAGCTCCTTTCATTTTGTCTCACATATGTAGTATGCTTAACTGCAGTAGCAAATTTGAAGGTAACCTTTTAGTATAGCTCTCAGATGTCTCTAATTTTAAGCATTGTGTTTGTTATTTCCAAAGAAAATGTTTAGGCACGTTTTAAAGTCCTTCATCAATTATTCCTCTGATACATGACTCTTGCCACCTTGGACATTAACAGTATTATTGGAAATATGTAAAGAAGATTATTTGAGGCTAGTACTTGTCTTTCTAGATACAGAAAACCACATTTATGCAGTTGTTGCATCAGTTAAGGGGATTATCATGCCCTCTGACCTGTTTGCCACTTAGCTGATGGCCTTCTGCAAGAAGGTGGCCATCCGTCCCTCTCAAATTACCTTTGATATCATTGCCTCGCTGTTATTGATCATGCTTCAAGTGTATTTAACAATCCATTTTGGAGGCTGTTTACAGGCTATGCACTAATACAGAGTTACACAGAGAGATCAGTTTTATCACACTCTGTGGCCAGAGTCTGCAGTCAAACAGTCAGAACATTTTCAGCGTAGCTCAGTGGAAAAGAACATAACAGCACATTTTTTGAACATGTGAGTTCATGAGTTCATTCCATAGCATTTCCATGGGAGTTTGTTGTCTGTTAATTACAGGGGGTTAAGGCTCTAAGCTGTTTATGAGTTGCTTTATTGAGTCCTGGGTTTGATTCTCTCATTCTCTGTTTACCTAGAGTGTAATTCTAAGCAAGCCAATTAACCAGAAAGTACTCTGGGAAATTGGACTAGGCTCATTAATGGTCATCTGGTGAACATGCCTAGTAACTGCTTGTCAACCATAATTCAAGTTTTTCTATGACAGCTAGGTAAATTATTCTTTTTTCTCTTTTTTTGTGGTAACTTTGAACAACAGGCATAGGTAAAAACTAGGCTATCAGTCTGCAGACTATTACAAGCCTAGCCAGTAACCAGAGGTTAGAAAAAAACCACTGTAACTTGTATCTCTTAGATAAAGACCTTACCAATCTTAACCATTAAAAAAAACTCTGTCCCTAAAACATTGAGCTTGCAATATTTGTTGAATGCATTCATATGTAGGAGCTAAGGCAAGTTAAGTAAAAAAGAGAAGCACGCTGTGCATCTCTGCAAGAGTTTATAGCCAGCAAACAGCCTCCAGCAACAGTGCTCCCAGCTGGTGAAGCCACATCAGGGTAGAATGGCCTGTTAGGCTCCCCTTACAAAGTCACCAGAGAGCCTGACATCACTGACACAGAGGCAGGTGCACCAACTGGCTGGTATCTTTGAGGGTTGTAGAATCAGGCATAGAGGCTCCCCCTACAAAGTCACCAGAGAGCCTGCCTTCACTGACACAGAGGCAGGTGTACCAACTGGCTGGTATCTCTGGGGGTTGTAGAATCAGTCATAGAGGCTTCCCCTATGAAGTCACCAGAGAGACTGCCTTCACTGACACAGGGGCAGGTGTACCAACTGCCTGGTATCTTTGGTGGTTGTGGAATCAGGCATATAGGCTCCCCCATATCAAGTCACCAGAGACCCTGCTTTCACTGACACAGAGGCAGGTGCACCAACTGGCTGGTATCTCTGGGGGTTGTGGAATCAGGCATACAGGCTCAGTACAAAATCACCAGATAGCATGCCTATCACTGACCAAAGGCAGGTTTGAAACAACAGAAACCTCTAGTAGAAATAAAACTGGACTCTCAGTAAAAATGAATACATCTATCACCCAACATTTCACTCAGTCTGGTGTCACATGTCAAGATGTTCCAGTGATGTCGTACAATATTCATTAGTACCTTGGTGTTACGTCTTTAAGTGATTATTAATCTGGGGGGCCCACCAGCTCTGTCACACTTATCTTTGTAAAGAAGAAGATTCTCATGCTCCATGTTATCTACCTCGTGTTTCGTGTGTAAGACTTGACCCATTTTATAACCTCTGTCCCTAAATCTAAGAACTAAATCATCCCTAAAATGTGTATAGGTGTTTCTATCGGAACAAATGTATTTCATCTTCATAAATTGAGATTTGGGGATGTTCTTACAGATATGGGGTGGATGGAAGCTGGTGGCATGGAGAAGCAAATTATTTTCGGGAAATCTCCGATGAACTTCAGTGGTCAACATGTGGTCAGGTGCTCTGGAGAACAACACATCCAAAAAATAATTTTGTTTTTGTCATAGTTAACCATGAATTCAATTCCCCATTTGTTCTCATTTAAAAATGTGATGAATTCCAAAAGATATTCCGCATCCGATCTCCACACCAACCAGCAGTCATCCAGATATCTCTTCCAGATGTCCATTTCTTCTATGCATAAGTTATGGGAGTTATCAAAAATAATTTGTTCCTCAATGAAAGCCATAAACAAGTTGGCATATATTGGTGCAAAAGATGCTTCCATAGCTCTGCCCTTAATCTGTAAGAAGCATTTGTCCCAAAAGAAAAAGATGTTCTTCGTGAGCACATGTTCAGTGAGGAAAAGCAGCAGTGTGTTGAAACCTGGTTTATACATTTCTGTTTTATTTAACCAATATTCTAAGGCTTCTAACCTTGCTCAGTGTGGAATGTTGGTATAAAGAGATGTGACATCTAATGTGCACATCAACCATTCTGGTTCTAATTGTGCCTCAGAAATAATCTGAAGAAATTCTGTAGTGTCTCTGATATGTGCTCTAACACATTTGAGAAATGGTTGCAAGTATTTAGTAAGAAAAAGGGACAGAGGTTCAGTGAGTGAATTCCTGCCAGAGACAATAGGTCTACCGGGGGGGGGGGGTTGGGTCTTTATGTATTTTAGGCAAAAAATATATGTATTGTGGACATGGGTTGATTATGGTCAATTATGTTTTAGTATTATTGCTAATAATACCCTCCTCTACTGCTAAAGAAAGGAAGTCATCGATTTGTTGTTTAAAGAAGGGCGTAGGATCGATACTAAGATGAGTATAATATCCTGCATCGGACAGCTGTCTATTAGCTTCCTTATCATACTGATGCCAATCTTGTACAACTACAGCCCCTCCCTTATCAGCCCCTATGATAACTAACTCATGGTTATTGGCTAACTTGATAATGTTATCCATAGAAGTTTTGGATATGTTGTTCTCCGAAGGTCTATGGTTCCTAAACTGAAAATGAAGATCCTTTATAGTAGCATTTTGAAATAAGGACACATTATGATTCATAGGGGGTATAAAGGAAGACTTATGATATTTAAAGTCATCAGTGATCTTTGAGGTTGTCTGTTCCTGAAAAAATAATTTAAGATTAAGATTCCTGCAAAAAGAAAGTATGTCATTAACAAAATGTTCTTCAGAAAAAAAAACAGGTATAAATGATAGTCCTTTAGTCAGAATTTCAACATCTGAGGCAGTGAGAGTATGTGTAGAAATATTAGTTATATTCACATTTGTTCCTTGTGTACAAACATTTGGAGCAAAGTCTCCATATTGTCTACTTCCACGGTGTTTCCTGCCCCGCCCTCCTCCTACGTGTAAATCCTGTAGGACAGTAAAATTCCTCCTTTTCATAGCGGGGGAGTCAGTGGCACCCACTGAGTCAGTCTGTAAACCAGAGGATCATTCATCACCTGATGTATCTATGTATGTATGGAGCCCTTTTTTAAAATAGATTTAGTGCGGTTCCTTTTAAAAGGTGTCCTGTTGTGTTGTATAAATCGAACATGTTTGTCCTTGCCAATGTTAAAAGGGTCCCCTTTATCATAATCACCTAAGTCCCTCAGGAACTCATTTTTCTTTCGTTCCTTGAGCTGGGTTTCCAGAGTAATCGGCTCTTTACCAAGATTCTTAAGACTACTGTTATATATGGGTTGCCCTTCATACTTTTGGCCATATCACATAACTGGGTGATGGATTCTATCTCTTTGTCTATGATCCTATTGTAGTGATTAGCTAGTATTTCAACAAATCTGAGAGAAGCCTGCTGTTGCACTTCCCCCCACTGTTTCATTAAAATGTCATCGGGGATTGTTAAACTGGGGGGGGGGTCTCTTTAAACCAGGGCTTAATGAGCATCTTTAATTGATCACATGTCCTCTGAATTATGTATTTAAAGTATTTCTTAATTTTTTGATTATCACACTGATGAAGGCTATGTAACTATACAGCCGAAACCGGTTTGTTTTTTTGTTAAGAATACTTTTAATAAAGTATTTATTTGGTGCCGCTGTATGCTGGTCTTCCTATTTTTTCATTTACAAAGGCAGGTGTACCAACTGGCTGGTATCTCTGGGGGTTGTAGAATCAGGCATGGCCACTTGCACTGCCATGGCAGCTGCTGTTCAAAATGCAAAATAAAAGGAGAGAAGTAACACAGTTTCATGTTGCAGAGTATCTGTAACATTATCAAACTGGATAGACAATCCTCTCTGTGTGCTTTAAAACAGTCTCACCAACAGTCTTTTCCATAGTGCTATTGTACAAGAAATCTCTTCTTAGACCCCCCCCACAATAGCCAGTAGCTTCCTTTTAACACCACACACACACACACACACACACACACACACACACACACACACACACACACAAACACATACATAGCTGTGTATAAACAGCAATTTAGCCCCTGTTTAGAGCTGCTGTGTAGGGATGATTAAAGTGGACTGATCCTTACTATGTCAAGACAGGCCATGTGTACTTTCTTCCTCCTTTTAATATACATGAATATATGGCCTACAGTACTGAAGAAAAAAATACTCTCATGCCAGCATAGAAGCCACTGTGTATTTTCTAAGTAAGTCTTTGCTCACTGAGACAGCCATTTTTACCTTTTCATACCCTTATTATATCATTTCAGTCTGTATATGGAAGAGGGTAGCAAAATTCTGACCTGTAGGGGAAGACCTGAAGAGCGCACAGTTTGTATAAAACATCAGTAAGTGAAAATCCATAAATTTAAAGTATCCAACTAAAAACAATTCAGTAATGTGTTTAAAGCATAAGAACTCTAATTACTGTGAAACAAAATGAAAACATAATAATTTGAACAGTATTTAAGCTTTTGTTTTTGATATAATTATAATAGCTTTTTGAAATAGCAAAGTGCTGAATGATCATCTATACTATTGATACATTTGAACGATTCCTGAGATTCAGAAATATGTGCAACACGATGGCAGCGAGCTGGCTGGTGTTTATTGTGTAGGCACAATGCATCTCAGAGCTCATTATCATTTAATAATGTGTAAAGTTGGAGCTCAAACAGCAGATAATTGGTAATCCTGCCCAGATAAGCTGTGTAATGTGGTGAGCACAAGTGAGGAATGTAGGGCGGAAGAAGGAAGTCTTGTTTTATGTGAGGCAGTCACCCATTTTCTCTTTTCAAAGAATGAAAGGTGGGGAAGGATGTAAGGGGAAAATGAAGGTATGATAAGAGGGTTATAGTTGGTAGCAGGGGCAAACACACAAACATAGATAAGACTAACAGGGGAGGTGGTAATGCAATGAGTGAGGGGAAGGACCATGGTGTTAGAGAGATCAGACAAGCAGAGAGAAGATATTGGTGATGGGGGGGGGGGGGGTTGGACAACAAACATAAGAAGGCAAGGATACAAAATGGAGGGAAACACTGTGATGGGTAATAGGGTGGGTATAGCTACCAAACTGCCCCATCCATGTCATCCCAACTGAGAGATAAGACACCACATTCAGCCCCTTCAACACTGCGTCCTGGCTGCATATCTTTCAAACTCTTATCTCCAGAATTCAGGACAAATCCAGAAATAATCAGGGGCACTTTTTAAAATACTAGGACAACTAATAACAGAAGCTGATATAATAAGACAGTGTGAATTAGCATGCATTTATTGAAGAAAAAGAAGTCGATAATTGTAATTAAGGATGTTTTTTTTCATGTTTGGGGGGTTAGCACACAGCTGAAATACCATAGCTGGACTCACCCTGCATATCAGAGGATGGTGCATCCTGGCAGGCAGTGTACTGCTAATCCTGCATGCCAGAGAATGGTGTATCCTGGCAGGCAGTGTACTGCTAATGCTGCATGTCAGAGGATGGTGTGTCCTGGCAGGCAGTATCCTGCTAATGCTGCATGTCAGGGAATGGTGCACCCTGGCAGGCAGTGTATTGCTAATCCTGCATGTCAGAGGATGGCGCATCCTGACAGGCACTGTATTGCCAATACTGCATGTCAGAGGATGGTGCATCCTGGCAGGCAGTGTACTGCTAATACTGCATGTCAGAGGATGGTGCATCCTGGCAGACACTGTACTGCTAATGCTGCATGTCAGATGGTGGCATGCCCTGGCAGGCTGTGTACTGCTAATGCTGTTGGTGCCACCAGCTGTGTCCATAGATGGCTGAGCTTGCATGCAAGATAAGCATACTGGCTATACTGGAGTGGGTTACCTGCCCGATTGTTGCTTGTTGTGGCATATGGTTGTGGGAGGGCAGATGCTTACTGAGAAGGGAACAATTGCTGTGGCCATGCCATGTATTCAGTCATACCAGTCTTTCAATGTAATGTTTAAAGATCTATTGGCAAAACAGCAACACTGGCTGAATTCCAAACTGTAGATTGTGTCATATGAAAGGAAACGCTTACTGGTAAATTCACACAGTATATTTTTTTATCACACAAACTCATTCTTAGCAAAGGAAAGGAACACAAATGCAAGTTGTCCATGTGGAGAATGAGATCTAGTTATGGGCCCTCAGTTTCCATAATCAAAGGATTTTCAGCCAGGGCAATTCCTTCTGCAACCATAAATGGCAGGATGTGGTTACAGACATTAATGCTGTAAGTGGCCAAGTGCAAAACTGTGTGCAGGTCAGACACAAGGCCACTGAGAATATTAGAGAAGTACAAAAGCATGCCGCCTATCTTGCACAAGAGCGTAGGATGACAGGAGGTGGTCCGACAAGTTGAACTATCATTGACTGAGACAGATGTGTAAATCTGAATATAAATCCTAATAATGTGCAGTGGATAACTAACTAGTTGTCTTATAGCATACATGTAGTTAGAGTTGCAGGTGTCACCTAAAAGCAAAAACATTATTAGTACTGTACCACTACTGGGCCCTCTCCAATTAGACACCTATTTCTCAGTCCTTCAGGGCAGCATTCCTGGCCTATGATTATCTAAGTTTGCAAACAGATGTAAATAAGATGTTGTGATGCGATATTTCATTGACTGACAATTGCTCCAACATGAGTTAGATCGTAAGAACAATGGACTAAAATTAAATGTGAAATATGTGCTATTGTTCATTAGGTAAACAAAACATTTTCACCACCATATAGGTGACATGTCCCTCCACTGTGACACTTTTGTAAGGAATCTAGGCAGTTTAATAATAATTCGTTATTGTTTGACCATCCCATCTCCACAGCAGTTTGGTAAATGTCTATTTGTCTCATAATTCCCCTTTACTCTTATGTCATCAGACCCGTTGTCAAACATATTGCACATTTTGGCATGTAATTGTCTAAACATATCACTCAATTCCAGAATCCTCAGAGATTCATAACTAAAAAGATCAGTTGGCTCAAAAAGTCTTTATCAGGACAGCACTCTTTCTATACTCAGAATCCAATAGACACTTTCATAGAGATCTGTGTCTAGCCTTTTGAGACATGAAAGATCCAATCTTAATTGACCTCCCATTTTTTCATGGAAGAAATGGTTCCTCAAATACCCAGTTCAAGGAACCAATTCTTCATCAACAGATAAATAAGACATGTTGACATGATAGATTCATGTCCCAGCATACCCCCAGCTCTGAAACATAATTCCACTGCATGTCAAACAGTGTAGCATCTTCACCACTTTCAACATAAACCTTGATACTTGGATTGGTAGCCTCAAATCCTCCCACAGTCTGTCTTGTATTGCCCTCCTTGAGGCTAAAGGGAACTTTTGAATATGAGATTTTGGCTAGACTTGATTGTCTAGTACTCATATTTATAACACTATAAACCTAAGAATTTCATGCCACTCTATAAGGGGGATCAGACTCATTACTTTCCCACAGTGGTATGTTGGATGTAAGTGTTGAGCTGCAGCATGCTCCCAAGAGTTTCCAGTGGGGATACCCCAGCTGTTTTCAGTACTCCATAGAGAAGAGCATAATTCTGAGTATGCAGTATAATGTAGTGTAATGCATGTAAGTCAATCTGTATTTTTTCTGTTATGCAGGAACAGTCAGAGCTGTAAGATTCATGGCTACTAGCTGAAGGTAGGGTCTATCTTTTGCAGTGGAAACCCTGTTTGACATGATCTTTACTCACCTTTCACTACTGTCTACCCTTACCTTTTGCAGCTTCTGGTGATGAGCAGCCAAGTCAAGGGACTAATCATGATAAGTATGCTGTAGCAACAAATGGCACCATCCTGCTCTTTTCCATCAAAATAAAAGGCAAACATTACAATACTGGATCTGTCTGGAAGAACACCCCCAGCTAGTCTGCTTCCATTTCCATCAGCCTTCAATTTAAACACCTGTACATTTTGGACTATTTTAATAACTGCCTGCTATACACTGTAAAATAACTCCTGTCACATTAAGCACTCGCGCATCACCAGAATACCACTAACTCTTAATTCTACTTTCTCTGCTCTGATAATCACTTCCAGCAATTTCTTCTTATAGTTTTTAGTTTTAAACATATTTTGATCTTGCACAGCTCTACATGAGCTGGTTATCTGGTAAAAGTATACTGCCAACACTTACCTGTGCTCTCACTCTAACTGGACCATAGATTGCTTTCTTTTTGTTCCCTCAGCTTCATTTCAGGTATTGCCCCAGTCTGTTCATCTACCCTATCCCAATTCCCACCCACCCCCACTACTTTTACATTTATTCTAACCATACCACTCCCACTCATTCACAAACAACTAATCACCAAACACCCCATACAACTATCCAATCACATTCCACTAAATACAACCAAAAAAAAATCACTCCACACAACCACTCAAATATGATCACTTAGCCACACCCTCCTTCCACACCAAGTATTCCACAATGATACTCTTACACAGCTCCATCTCAATTCTTCTGACATTTTTACTTCATCTTACATCCTACCATTACCATTCCATATATAAAAACTCATCACCCACCCACTCAGTATTATCTGTTAACCACAGCACATACACAAACTTCATCATAACACCATGCCTATTTAATATTACTAACACAATCTGTTATACTTATAGATACTTGCAACAGCCACCCACTCATTGCCTCCTTCACAAATATATGAAATTATAATTCAAACTACCATACTCACTCCACCTTGTAATATCTCATCTTTAATCTTAGTGGTGACATTCCCCCCAAACCTGGACCAATCCAGTCATATCAACATCCTCAACCAACACTCAGCCACCAGACAGCTCACCAACTAATCATCACAGTCCCTCAAGTCACAAACATCCTTCCCCACAAAACTTCTGATCTCCTACTTATAAACATAAATATCAGAAGCCTAACATGCAAACTAAGTGAATTCCACACCAACTTATCACTCTATTCACCCGACATTGTAGCCCTAACAGAAACCTGATTAAAACCTCACATAACTAACAATGAAATTATAACCCCTGGCTAAAATGTCCATAGGCAGGATTGAACAAACAAAAGAGGAGGAGGTATTGCCATAATGTATAAAAATACACTCAGGCTTGAATGAGTAGATAATAATGATCAAACTCCTATCAATGCTGAGATACTGTCAACCAGATTTAAAGTTAACCACCCAAAATTAAAGCTATCAAAGCTATCTACATCCCACCAGAAAACAAGATTCACACAACTGAGGAATTATTTCACAGTATATAATCTGCCTCTAGTCAGGAAACTATAATAATGGGCAATCTCAATACTGATTGGCTCACCTGTACTAACAATAAACCCTCAAACTTCATGAACTTTTATGGCTTCTCCCAGTTAATCCAAGCCCCTGCCAGAATAGACAAACTAATAGACAATCCATACTTGACTGGACTCTAACTAATAGGTCTACACTATCCCAACAGTCTGGCTGCCTCTCTGATACCCTCAGTGACCATCGACTCACCTACTTACTCAGACAATGTGTACACCCTCAAAAATATACCATATATAAACAAATTTATAATAAAAGGAAACATTTCTCCCCACACATTAATTTTCACACTCCAACAATTCAACTGGATCACTCTAAAATTCCTCCAGTTAGACACAGCAGTAGAATATTTTATGTTCCTAAGCATACTTGACAACCTTGTCCCACCTAGAACTATTACAGTGAAATATAACTATGTACCTTGGTTACCAAATGACACAAAATAATTGCTGAAAGACAGAGACAAAGCATGGCCTCACTACCAAACCAATAAGAATCAAACCACACTTAACTACTACAGGCTACTAAGAAACAGAACAAAAAACACATTAAACTTGACAAAAATCAGTAGTACACTAACCTACAACAAAAACACCATAGTAACCCACAACAATTCTGGGCCACTATAAAGCAACTATTAAACCTAGACTTTCCTCCATCCTACACCCAATACCTGAGTCCACAGATAATATAGCAGCACAGTTTAACACTCATTTCATCAACTCCATACACTCGCTGACCAACAAAACTAATAATCCCACACCAACCCTAATAACAGACCTCAATGAAACCATCGCCTCTCTCTCTCTCTCGCTCTCTCTCTAAGATGTCCAAACCAGTATCATTAAAAGAATGCTCTCTAAATTTAGACCCACTATCATTGCTGCAGATAAACTGCCCACCAAACATCTAAAGCTAGCAGCTGATGCCATTGCATTTCCCATCTCTATCTTAATCAACTGTTCCATTGCAGAACATTATGTGCCCAAACTCTGGAAAATATCCTACATTATCCCACTTCACAAAGGAGGAATATCAAAAGACCTTTCCAACTATAGACCAATAGCCATTCTACCTCCTCTGTCTAAAATACTGGAAAAATGTGTCCACCTCCAACTCATGAATCATCTCCTTTCCAACAATCTACTTTCCAGCACCCAACATGGATTTCACCTCGGACATAGAACCATAACTGCCCTATTAAGCTTCACACACATACAGTCAACCAACTTAAAAACAGTGTGCAACCTGCTTCCTCCATCTTTCGAGATATTTCCAAAACTTTTGACACAGTGTTCCATTAGATGCTCCGTCATGAACTCTGCTTACTAGACCTCAGCCAGCCTGGTCTCACTTGGTTTTAAAGTTACATATCTGAACACCAACAGTCTGTTAAATGACATTCTGATCTCTTCTCTCTGCTACCCATTTCAGATGGAGTGACACAAGGATTAATCCTAGGCCCACTCCTCTTTTCAGTCTTTACCAGCAATCTCCATAAAGCTACCCAATCTGCCACCATTATCCAGTATGCAGATGACTCCACTCTAATCTGCTCTGCACCCTCCTTCTCACTACTCTAAGAGGTAACTCAGCAGTCCTTACCTTCCATAGAAACCTGGATCTCCAAACATCAACTTATCCTTAACCCAGATAAAACTAAATTAATGATCTTTTCCAAAAGCAAATCGCACCAGCATCAAACCTCCTTTCTTATCTCCTCTTCTAACTACACCATAATAGAACCTGTTACTCACACAAAACTGCTTGGGGTAACTATAGGCACAGGATTAAAATTCGATAAACACATAGTATCAGTAATCAAAAAACACATATCAAACTAGGCTCCTTATACAGAGTCAAGCCTTATCTCAAAGACTCCACCAGGCAACCTATCTCCAGTACCCAGTTACTTTCTACTCTTCTATATGCCTCACCTATCTTTACTAAATTAAAGAAAACAGACTTAGCCAAGTTTGAATCTTGCTATAACAAAATTGCTAGATTTGCCACTAACTCTCCATGTAGATCCCACCACTGTAATCCTCTTCATCAATTAAACTGGCTAGAGCTGCCAAATCTCTTAAACTTCACCCAGCTAACAGCTGCCCATTGCATGGTATACCAACCTGACAAATGTCCATCTCTCTAACAACTACTACAACCACAGACCAGTACAGTATTAGAAACTTGAGATCTTCTAACAAATTTCTACTAAATGTTACAAAATGAAACAGCTGTGGTGACTCACTCTACTCTAATCACATCACTAAGATATGGAAAAATATACCTCAGGAAATCATAAATTACTAACATCTTTAAATTTAAACAACTCCTTAAAGCCTACCTATCCAATTCATGGCATTGCTCTTCTACTAATCCTGGATGACTTTACCACTCTTTTCTTCTATTTTTTCATCACACCCTACTAACACAGACACAAATGCATAACCTTTTTACAAATCCACCTCTTGTTCTTTGGTACGGGAGAGAGGGGTAAAGATGGCACTGAATCTGTCTGCCAGTATATTGGCAATATTTGTTGGCTTGGTATAGGAAGTGCCATTGTGCAATAGCTCAAAACAAATCTGGGTATTGCCATGGAGATTCTTTACTTAACTATAGAAGGCCTTGTGGTTGTCTTTACTATCTGCTGCAATTCTATTTTCATAGCTAGCTTTAGAAGATTTGATGAGGAATCTCAACTTTTTGTTGAGGCTGATAAGGGAGTTTTTCCAGTCTTGGGACTTCACCTTATTCTGCATCAGTTTCCTCCTTCTGTTGTAGAGTTTGTTTATGGCAGGGGACCACCAGATCGGCTTCCTTTTTTTGGAGGAGAGTGTCTTGGTTCTATTGGGTATGGCGAGATCCATGCATTTGTGTACATGTTCATACAGGGCATTAGTGTATGATTCAGAGGTCATGCAGCTCTTCTCCAATTGCCTGGGTGCCATGAAGTTAGCCACCTCTGTTTTTAGGAGCCCAAAGTTAGCTTTGGAGAAGTTTTTCATGGTGGTTATCTTTGCGGGGGGGTGGAAGGGATGTGGATTTCCAAGGTGATTAGTTTGTTGTCAGATCTAACCAGGGAGGAGTTGACTATTGGTATAGAGCAACGGTCACCCATGTTAATGACCAGGTCAAGGATGTTGCTACCTCTAGTGGGGGTAAGAATGAGCTGGTCCAGGGTATTGGAATTAATGAATTCCAGGAAACATTGGGCAAGTGTATTGGTACATGAGTAGTTTTCCCAGTTAATGGAGGGGTAGTTGAAGTCTCCCAGCATGAGAGTGTTAGGTTGGACCCTGATATTCTCCAAGGTGCTTAGGAATGTGAAGTGTGAGTATTGGGACATGGTTGGGGACCTTAATCTCTGTCTTACTCAATGTTAGCTGCACCTGAAGTATCTTTGATGCATTATGTTGGGCTACCAGTTTGGAGGTGTGCACATCCTTTATGAATATGGAAACACCACTGCCTTTAGAGCTTCAGTCCAAGTTCTGAGGCCAAAAGGTGTGGAATGAGTTATAGCCTGGTAGTGCATGGGTGCTTTCTGCTGCCTTGAACCAGCTCTCTGTTACAGCAGAAATGTTGATGTTCTGCATTTTAAGGAGTGCTTCGAGTGAATGCGTTTTGAGATTTAGACTTCTAACATTAAGCAGCATGACCCTCAGATTCCATTTGTTTGTAGCTGTTATGGTGGTAATTTGATCTTTGGAACACTGCCTAAAAAAGGGACTATAGGGGTGGCAAGAGCCTTGGCCAGTATCCGGAAGCCCAGGGGTGATAGATGCAGGCCATCTCTGGCAAAGCATCGAGGTCTGTCAGTCATGTCATCCCAGGCAGACAGATACTGGATCCCCTTAGAATGACACCAAAGACAGATATATGTACACACACATGCACATATTTTTTTCACAATTATCCATTTCACATACTGATTGTGTACAGTCTCTAAGAACATGTTAGGGAAGTCCAAAACAAAGTTGTTTAACTTTTGCAGGGCTTAATAAAGGTACTGATTTCAGGTTTCATGGACATGGAGGCTAAGTACATAGGTGCTTACACGTCTGTTTCCATTTATAAGAAAAGCTGGCTTATTTAAACAAGAATGAGACAGTTTAATCAAGATGTGAAGATATTTTTTCTTATACTGAAAAATGGTACTACATTTTAGTGAAAAAATCAGACTGAATAAACAGAAGAAATGACTATGCATGGATTTGATATGTTTTTATTTCTCAATCAGTTTTTATTCTGAGAAATGCTGGGCAGAGGTGGGGGGATCTGAGGATTTTAAATGCAAATATATGATTTCCTAAAGTAGTAAGGCAGACAGTTCCAAGATCCAGTAAATTGTGATGACAGGAAACTGGTTGGTTCCCTAGTCCTACGGAGGTTTGTTTTTTTTTTTACTCATGTAATTTTTATTTTCAAAGATATATTAAAACATTCATGAAATATTACGTATAATGCTTAAACAACTATATACAATATTTACAAGCAGCCTGACATAAATGGTGAAATCAAATACATTATAAATATTAAGCTATTGAAGAAATATACTATTTATCAGGGTGAATCTGGTGGTAGTCACAAACTTTCTATTAATGATAAGAATTTTCTCCAAGGGTTGTTTACCAATGGTCTAGGGTAAATCTTTAGTTCTTTAATTTTAATTTCTATCAATGCAAACTTTCCAGTAAAGTTAAAAAGTCTTACATGGTAGGCATTATATTTGAGTTCCATCTGCTAGTTGTGCATTTCCTGGAAATTGCTAATATTGTCCATAGTAGATACAAGTTTGTTTTGTTCAAATGAGGACCTTCATTTACATTCAATAGAATTAAAGTTTTAGATATAACAAAAGATTCATTAAATAAGGCCTTAAGAAAATTATTTATAGCATTCCAGTAAGGTTTAATGATAATACAATCATAAAAAATATTATTCCAGTCAGCTTCAGACACCTGTTCACATCTCTAGCATAATCCATTTCTGGAAGAGTTAATTTCAGCAACTCTATCAGGTGATAAAAATGCTCTATGTAAAAATTTCCAATTGAAAATTTTCCAATATTGTGAACTAGATGTGTGTTTTACTGATAGTAAAATGTTTGATTTGAATTCTGATGCTAGATGTACTGAATGACCTTTAGTGATATGTTTCTAGAAGGATGATTTGAGAATCGTTTTGGAAGTTATTGCCTCCTTATATAAATCTGAGATACTATTCTTCATGTTGTGATTATTATATATAATTCCATATAAGTAGTTTATGAATGTTAGAGTATCTTTAAAGGAAGAGTTAATTACCCTACATAAACCATGAGAATACATTAAGATGCTCTGTAGAATTAACCAGTCTTGAGAGGGTATTTCATAAAGTGTCTTTATCATTCATATATCTAAAATCTGCAATCCTTTGATGCATTGTATCCAACAAATAAAGTTCTTGTGTTTCCAAGAAGTGAACGTTTTTCTATATATTTTATGAGGATAATCTTTTGTGGTAATAAATGGGATTAAAAGATCAAACCACAGTTTTAGATCCAAATTTATATTAATAAATTTCCTAAAGGTGTTGAAAATAAAATTAATGAAGTTTATTTAGTTGGTTTAGTTATGTTATATTGCATATTGATACTTAGTAGATACCATAATTTATCAACTTTGATCGTTATTGAAAGTTTTTTTTAATAAAGTAGTTTCATTTGTTAATATAATAGTGTGTAGTGTTTTCCATTTGACAGAATAGTTAGGATTTAGCCACTCTATGACAGTTTTAAATATGGATGCCTTTATATATGATTCGATGTCTGAAAAATTTAGTCCTCCTTGTTCCCATGGCCTTATGTGATGTGTGTAAGCCACTCTATTTCTTTTAGGAAACCACAGAAACTTTAATAAAATTGAATTTATTTCTTTAAGGAGATGTATTGCAGGATACAAGTGAATAGCTAGTGCTATGTGTTAGATTTTTAGAAGTAGAACCATTTTTTATTAACTATAACCTATCTTCAAAGGCCAAAAATATTTTCTTCCATTTTTCCACAGAAGTGTTAATTATATTAATGATTTTACTGTAATTTACCGATATTAACTCATTCAAATCTTTGCATAAGATAATTCCTAAATAATGTAAAGTGAGAACGTGTTTGCCTATGATATGATTCCTGTTTACTTGTATTTTTTCTTCTTGTTCAATAAGAAATATTTAGATTTTGACTTATTAAAATGAAGACCCAAGATCATATAATATTTCTCAATTAATAAATCTAATTAGTCTAGAAATTCTTTGGAATTAGATAATGTGAGGAGTATATCATCAGCGAATAGCATTATTTTAGAATTGTATTGCTTATGTTTATCCAAACCTCTTATTTTTGAATTGTTACATATTAAACTGCAAGAATTTCAATAGCCAATGCAAACAAGATACATGACAAGGGACAGCCTTGTTTAGTACTTTTAGTTAGAGGAATAGATTCCAAGGTATAAGGACCTCATTTAACATAAGCTAAATTATTTTTTACATATTCTTTAAGACATGGATAAAGGAAGGGGAAAGTCAAATAAAACTAGAATTTTAAATAGATATTTCCAATTTAAAGAATCAAAAGCTTTCTCTATGTCTAATCCTACTCTCAGCGCTTCTTGATTTTCCTCTATTTAGATAATTGGTAAGAGTAAGTATCCTTTTGATATTGTCATGAGTATGTATATTGTGTATAAAGCCAGTTTGATCATTGTTAATTATTTTAGATAGAGGATTTTTATTCTATTAGCTATAATTGACATAAATATCTTATAATCATTGTTTAATAAAGATATTGCTCTATATGAGGAACAAAGATCAGGGTCTTTATTTTTTTTTAGAATTGGGGTGATCAACAAATATATCCAAGAAAGCAGTATTATTGCTTGTGAATGGACTTCTAGTAATGTTTTATATAAAAGGGAAGTTACGGATGTGGGAAAATGTTTGTATAGCTCTATAATTATACCATCTGTACCTGTGGGTTTGTTAGTTTTGCTTTATTTTATCTTATCAATTATTTCTTTATATGTAATGGGTCTTTGTAGATCTAACTTTAGTTCTTCAGGCATTTTTCTTAGATGAGTAGAAATTGATACCAGATTCAGATGATCAATAGATGATTTCTCAGTTCTCAAGTGTTCAGTATAATATCTGAATGCATCAAAAATATCTCCTATATCCAAAACTCTCTTTCCAATCCCTTCATATTGTATATTAATAATATTATTAGTTTTCAATTGAATTTTAATTCTAGTAGATAAATTATGTAAATACTTGGGGGAAGTGGCCAAATCATTTACTTTTAATCTCTCTAAAGCTAAGCTAGTTTTGTGGTTTGAGATTTCATTATACTTCTTATTTAATTCATCGTTTTTTTTTTTAATTTATGAAGAACGTGGAATTTTTTTCAGCTTTCAGTAACAAAAGTTGAGATTGTAATTATTCTAATTTGGAATCCCATTCTCTAACTTTATTTTTATACCAGATATGGGTTTTGCCAAATATATAGGCTTTTTGTGAATCCCATATCATGACTGTATTAATTTATGTGAGTGTAATTGATATCAAGGAAAAAAATTAAATTCTGACAATAACCAAGGTTTAAACTTTTTGATTTTTGTAATATATGATGGAATTCTAGATGAAAAAGTTAACGGTTTTAACTCAATTTGAAATTTCAAAACCAGACAGTTATGATCCAAAATGGGCAAGGGATTATTGAGAAAGTAGAAAATTTTGAATATAGATCATGGGAAACAAGTAATGTGTCTATTATGTGAGTGCCAAATCTATAGTCTTGATGTGAGAACAACAATGAATTGACATCTTTTAATTTAAACTTATCCAATAAATGAAACAATTCAGTCCATTTTTTAAGGATTTTGCTCTGGAGGATAAACAAAAAGGTCTCTTATTAGTAGTCTCCAAGGTATCTAAGATACAATTAAAATCTCCTCCTATTATTAAGTTACCTTTATAATTATTAGTAATGAGATCTAAATGTTTTTAACAGTCCCTATTCCAGTACCTGGGAACCAATATAAGTTTATTATTGTCCATATTCTGTTATTAAATTTAACTATAATAAGAGCTATACGACCATCTCTGTCTATATATTTGTAAATAACTTCAGGGTTAACAATATTTTTTCCATAAAATTGTTACTCTTCTGGTCTTTGACTTATAGAAGATTGAGCTAATGTCATGTATCTGTTAGGATTCCATGTATATCTATCATTTGTTTTAAAGTATGTTTCTTGAAGGAAAACTACTTGTGCTTTATTTAATCTTCGGTATCTAAGTTGGTTTGATCTTTTATTTGGATTATTTAAGTCATTAGCATTTAAAGATAACAATGTTAGGTCCATACCAGTTTACAGCTAAAAGTTTGATTTTTTATATTTATTACTAGTAGATAGAGCCACTCTGATAACAATAATGTCATATTAATTTCTAGCTTTTTAGGCATTAAGGACCATCTTATTTAATTTATGTATGTGAGCAGAATAAAGATTAATTCAGGCTTAAAATAAACAGATTTAGATTTAAATGATAATATAATTAAAAGAACAACAATAAAATGAACATTAACCCATTCTAAACATGTAATGAAGATCATTCCTAATCCAACAGATAAACATGAGCCTGTTGGATTATCCCTCACTACAATCTGAAACATCTGAGATCCATAAATATAGACTATTATATGGAGAATAGCTTATAAAAAGAAATATAACAATCTAAATACTTATACCAAGAAATACCTACTTTACACAATATGATTTAACAAGTCTTATTAAGTGAAGGAATGCCTGGTATGAAATATAGCTATGTCCCAAGTTATAACAAAGTAAGCTTGTAAAATTATGATACCAAGGATATGAATCAGAAAAGATTACAATTATTTACAAATCAGTATTAATAATAATTATAATGCATTAAAGAATGTACCTTTCTATCCTGTACCTTTTTTTTCCCCTTTAAGTTACTTTCATTATTGCGTAGTTTCTATCTTCCTTTTATGGCCCGTTAATAATTTTTAAATATAATCACATCTGTTTAGTCTGTTTAGCAATTAATCCATTCAAATATTATGGAAAAATAAGGCAATAGTGATATGCACTAAGGACAAACAAGTTTCAAAGTCAATAAATAGACATGCATATTGTATATGTTGTCATTCTTAATCAGACAAAGTTAAATGTCTTATTGTAGTTCAACTAGTGTTCAGAGACTGGAATAAATGTACATAAGTAATGATAATGTATTGAGTTATATACATTCTCAGTCACACCTTTCTTTCCTAAAATAAATACTGATCAACGTTAAGTAAGGTGCATATATAGTCAGGAGTATCTAAAATATCAAAATTGCATACAGCTCATTCACGTTAAATTATAGAAATGCTTAGCATAATTTGTATGTATGATATGGGCTTAAATTCTTTAAACTAACATAAATTCTTGTTATCAAATGTATGGCACTGATTCATAGATTAGTACTAATGCTAAGTGCCCTTGCAAGCCATTTTAAGCCTAGATAATTATCCCTTGTAAGACTCAAACTCAGCACCTTGTGCTTGTAAGGCAAACACCTCAACCATTAGGCCACCCTCCCAACCCAGGACAACTATACATTGCAACTATACATATTATTACACACTCTAAATTCCATACCATACACTATGGTCATTGCATGTTTTACATATGATGACATACATAATAAGTAACTGAAAGAACTATGTCAATTTCCATAGATTTGCCTCTGAGTAAATAGATAATCAAGTATTAAACAGAAGTGAATTTACCTCAATGAGAGTTACTCAGATGGCAATAAGTCAAGTAACCTGACAATATTACAGTACTGTATAGTGTATCTGCTCCTTTGTTATATAATTTATAATATAATATAGTGTATATCTGTCTACATGGGTATATATTATTTCTTTGCCCTTCCTATAATACAATTTTTTGTTTATCAAATTTGTATAAATTTTGTATTTGTGATCCAACTGTGATGAATTCAGACTCATTGGATCAATAATCCATAAAGTGACATACAATCAAAATGACGGTCGCAAGGGAGATATTTAGATAAAAAACACTCCATAAAGTTATAGGAAAAGAGATTGACTATAATCAGCTTTCTGGAGGTGATGCCTTTAAGAGTACTAAAATGCAAATAAATTAGTAAACATGTATAAAGTATTTCTGTATGATATGACCATACTATCAAACATGTTAATATGAAATTAAATAATATTCTGTTATTCCACACTTCTTTCCCTTTTCTCCCCCCATCCTCCTCCCCCTCCATCCACACCACTCAACTGTACAGATTTCACAGACTGTTCAGAATTTTGCCATGTATTTTTGATCCTTTTCTTATTAATTATGGTTTTCTGGCAGATCATTGGTAAATTATTAAGTTCTGAACTCAGAAAACAGTGTTAAACATTTAAGTTTCAGACTTTATACCCTTCAGAAATTTCAAGCTAATGCGAAATCTGTTATGTGTCACTTTTCCTGATCCTTTGCCCCCTCCCATTATTTATGATTTCTCTAGATTTCTTGCTCTCAAAAATCTCATCCAATCAATGAATATAAGTGTATTTATGCCCCAACTGTCAACCCTTTTTGTTTAAAAGTATAAACTCCTCAAACTGAGGATAAGATTCAATATACCACAACAGGGCAACTATAAATATCTCAAAAATTGTGGTCACCAGGATCCCAAACTCCTCAGCAGTGTATATTGTTTAAATGAACCAAAACCTCACATCAAGTATCCATCTGATGCTTAAATCCAAACTGAAAGTGAGTTATGCAGTAAAGTAACGAGCTAAACCTTCTGAAAGCAATTAAGAATCAAATTTACACTTTTCACTTACTTAGTCCAAGCCATTATGGCTCGCAAAGTGTAAAAAGATTTAGATCATAGTAGGCAGTGTTGAAATCGGGTGTGGAGTAAGAAGTTGTCATGAACACAATATCCATATTCAATTGGCAAGAAAGTGAACCAACTTTTTCTATTCACAGGAAGTCTCACAGGACCATAAATCTAATGTCTCCACTTCCTGTCTTCATGGCAATCTAATACACCAGTCAGACTGTGTTCGTGGAGGGAACAGAAAAACAACTAATGTGTTTGTGAGACACTGTAAAAATTGAAAGATTCACATTGCACATCTATTAATGCTCTTTGTTCCCTCTGTGACACCCATGCACTGGCCCAACAATCAAGGAGCCTTAATCTCCACTACTAACACCAGTGAGGGGCATCCACGTAGGGGAGGATAACAAATACACACACAGTAAACTACAATTTCCCTTAAGTGCACACAGAGATCACAGTCAATCTGGGGATGGTTTCTCCCTTTCTCTCCAGATCCCCAATAAAACTCCCCACTGGCACAGCTATAGGGTCCAGATCTCAGCCTAGTGGGCCAGCTAAAACCTCCAGCACCCTCTCTGTCCAACCAGTGTTTTGTGTCCCTACCCAAGAAGCTGACACACACACACACACACTTTGAGATACGAGTTATATATAACCACACAGACACTCCTGGAGAAGGCTGGCACAGATTCTCCAGCTGTGCCCCTTTTACCCAGACTATAAGGTAGAAATTACTGCCACCACCCACTAATATTTATCAGCTACTAAAAAGGCCCTTATCAAAAGGTGTCCAATTCTACTGTGCAATATTATTATCCAAATGGTAAGTGCAACTGAACAGTCAAGACTTATTTGGAGTGATTTGGACAGTATCACTATATACATGCAATGTACTCTAGAGCTTAAATTATCTCTACACAGAACAACCACAGCTGAAAGTTTTTAAATATTTAATAATAAATAATAAAAACACAAGACAATACTTATTACTACACAGTGCTAGTCAAGAGTTCAGAGATCACAGAGAAATACTTAATACAGTAGAAAAGTTCTGACATCAATACAGAAGAAAGACTCATCTAATCTTCATATTTCCTAGCTATGTCTAAGAGAAAATACAGTTCTAAAATAAACTTACATATAGAGCATAGGCAGTGCTGGTGAGCTGGATATTCTCAAGATAAATGCAAAATCCTCTCTCTTTAAATTGATAACACAGTGCTGCTTCACATTACATCATTCTTAACAAATTTCTGTTTTCTCAGGCTAACAGAAACTCAGAGGTTAATAGCCCTTTTGATCTTGCAGCTGGTCAGGAAGCCAGAGCAATAAAAGAAATTATACGTCTAAATTTTAGCCATTAACTCTGGCCTCAAAACAATAGGAAGAATTCCTTCATTTAGACATCTCGGCTCCGAGTTTTGACATCAAACAATTACACAATGCTTGACTTAGCCATCCTACAGCAGAGTGCACTGTTGTTACATTTTTGCAGTTCCACATTTAACAGCATTTTCTTCCATTCAAGAGAAAAATGCCTGTGGCTTATATTAATATTTACAAATGAAAGAATTATCTACAAAATTCTATCCGCCTAGGCTGGCAGCATTCACCTATCTTTACATATCTTTCCCCCTGGAGAACTCAAGCTAGTTTTTCAAGTGACCCTTGATAAACGATTCTTGAGAGGGTTAGGTCTACTTGAGTATACCTTACCCCATTCCCTGTCTTGAGATCCCATCTGCATTGGCATTGCTAATCCCACTGTGGTGCTGCACTGACATATATGCTTGCAACCCTAGGCTCCATCTTAGCAACTTGGCATTTTGCTGGCTGGCTCTGTGTAACCTTGTTAGGGGATTGTGCTTTGTCACTACAGTGAATTTTCTTCCATATGGATAAGACTGAAGTTTCTGCAGTGCCCACACTATGGCTAGACATTCCTTTTCTACAGATGCATAGCATTCCTCCCTGGGTTGGAGCCTACGACTGAAATAAACCAGTGGATGCTCTTCTCCCTCTGACGAAATCTGGCTAAGTACAGCCCCCACCCCATCCACCTGCACAACAAATTCTTTGCTGTAATCTGCACTGGCTAACACAGGGGGTCCTCCCAAAGCTTCTTCAAGCTTCTGGAATGCCTGCTTACATGCTGTGGTCTACACTACCTTATCTGGCCTGTTCTTCCTTGCCAGGTCTGTGAGGGGAGCAGCTATGGCACTATAGCTGGAGATGAACTTTCTGTAGTACCCTGCTGTCTCTAAGAATGCCCTCATATTCTTTTTGGTAACAGGTGCAGGCCATGCCTGCATGGCTTCTACATTAGCAGGTTCTGGCCTGATCTTACCACTCCCCACTCTATGTCCTAGGTAGGAGACCTCTGCCATACCCACCTGACATTTGCTGGGCTTAATGGTTAACCCTGCCATCTGAAGTCTGCCCAGTACCTACCTGACATGCTGAAGGTGCTCCTGCCAGGAATGGCTTTAGATGGCAATATAATCTAGGCAACAGCAGACCCTCCTGCTCCTTCTAGGATATGATCTACCAGCCTCTGGAAAGTTGCTGGGGCATCTTTCATCCCAAAGAGCATCTTTGTGAACTCATACAAGCCAAAAGGAGTCACAAAGACTGACTTCTCTTTAACACTGGGAGTCAAGGGCACCTGCCAATAACCCTTGGTAAGATCAATGGTTGTAAGATACCTAGCCCCACCAAGCTGCTCTAGGTCCTCATCTGTCCAGGGCATGGGGTAAGCATCTGACTCTGTGTGACTATTTAATTTCATGTAGTCCACACAGAACCTGGTGCTGCTATCCTTCTTTGGCACCAGCACCACTGGGGAGGCCCAGGGAATGTTGAACTCTTGAATTACCCCTAGTTTCAACATCTCCTGTATCTCCTCCCTCAGAGTCTGTTTGACTCTCTCAAGCACACTATAAGGGGGTTGTCTAATAGGCCTTTGGGGTCCTGTATCCACCTGGTGCTGCACCAGGTAGGTGCACCCTGGTTTCCCAGTGAACATGTCCCCAGAATCCTGTAACATTGCTCGGATTTCACAAACTTGGGTAGACGATAGCTGCTGGGACATTGCTACCCCTTCGACTGAGGTGTCCATACGAATCTCACTGAGATCAGTCACCGGATCTCCCTCAGACTCCTCCTGCAATCCACTGCAAATACTCAGCACAAGGGCCTCCCTATCATGGTAAGGTTTTATCATGTTAACATGGTATGATTTGTCCTCCTGCCTCCTGCCTAGCAGTTCTACCATGTAGTTAACATCACTTACCTTCCTTACCACCTTGTAGGGTCCCTCCCAAGCTGCTTGCAGCTTGTTGTATCTGACTGGAATGAGAACCATTACCTGCTGCCCTACAGCATACTCTCTAGCTTGAGCATTCCTGTCATACCATACCTTTTTCTGTTGTTGGGCTGTTGCCAGTTTCTCCTGGGCCAAGCCCATGAGTTCCCTGTGCCTTGTCCTGAGGTTTAGGACATATGCCACATCAGACTCCTTGTGAGATTCACACCTCCTTCCCACCCATCACAAATTAAATATAGAGATCCCCTCATCCTATCCTCATACAACAACTCAAAGGATGAAAAACATGTGGATTCCTGGGGACCCTCTCTGTAAACAAACAACAGATGGGGCAAATATTTGTCCCACTCCCTCTTAACCTGGTCTGCAAATGCCCATAGCATGGACTTGATTGTAGAGTTTAACCTCTCAACAAGACCATTAGTCTGGGGATGGTAGTGGGTGGTCTTCAGGTGCTTCACCTGACAGTACTTCCACAGAAAAGCCAGCAGGTTTGACATGAAATTGGCACCTCTGTCAGACAGTATTTCTTCTGGGAAAACTACCCTGCTGAAAATCTCTAACAAAGCATGTGCCACCTTTCCTGCCTCAATAGAGGACAAAGCCACTGCAGGGTATCTTCTAGCATAATCTAACACCACCAAAATATACTTTTTCCCTGTGGAACTTGGGGTAATCAGAGGACACACAATATCCATAGCTACCCTCTGAAATGGCTCTTCAATCACAGGCAAAGGCATCAAAGGAGCTCTCACCTTGTCTCTTGCCTTGCCTACCTTTTGGCACTGCTCACAGATCCTGCAGTAACCTGTTACATCTCTGGAAATTCCAGGCCAATAAAAGCGCTGCATAATATGTCTCTTTGTATGTTTTATGCCCATATGACCTGCAAAAGGAATATCATGGGCTATAGGTAGAAGCACCAGATGGTAGGATCTAGGCACTACCAACTGCTGTACCCACTGACCTTCTTGTCCTCCCTCAAGGGTCCACTCTCTGTACAGTAACCCTTTGTCCCAGTATGCAGATTCCCCCTTCCCTTGAGAATCAGGTGCCTCACTAGCTTCCTGCCTCAAGCCTTGCAATGTAGGGCCTGAGAGCTGAGCCTGTCTCAACTTTCTCTTTGTAGACCTTCCCAGGTCCCCTTCCACAGGAAGTCTGGCATCCTCTGACAGTGGTGCCTCACTGTCATCCGTGGTACTACTACGACTCACCTCTACTTTTGCAATCACTCTGTCCAAGGGAACATCAGTACCCACAAGCAGTGGTTGCTCACCTTCAGTCTCACTGCTACAGCATAGCTTCCTCCCTGAAGTAACCACCTCACCAGTCCTGGCTGCAAGTACGCAGTCTGTCTGGGTCTCCCCCAGGCTACCAGACCCACATGCTTGTCTTGAAGCTTGACTGTGTTTAACTGCATTTGCATTAACACATAGTACTGCCTCATCAAAATCCTTCCCTATCAGGACATCTGCAGGATGATAGTTGGGTACCCCTGTTGTCTCAAGACAACCTACTATTGGCATTTTGTCTTCCCCAATTACTGGCTCTCTCAACTTTTGTTCCCTACCTTACCTGCATTGACATCTCTATGTCACATGGCCCAACTAGTTGCATTCAGAACATTTAACCCTAGGTCCTGGATGTGTACCTGGACTAGTGGCTTCCCCTGCTACTGGCAGATTTTGTTGGGGCAGTCTGAGCTGCCCACCATGGGTCCCATTAGACCCATGAGCAGTACTGGGGGTCTCTTTCCTGTGCAGGGATGCCCTGCTTGCTAGGCATAGTTCTCCCTTCTTCCACAACTCATCTGAAGTAGCACATTGTCTATCAGCTAACCAGATCCTCATGTCCTCAGGCAAAGTGCTAAGGGCTTGTTCCCTCACCAAAAGGTCTTCCATCCCTTCAAAAGTGGTGACCTGACAGCCACTCACCCACCTATGAAAATAAGTGCTCAGCTCAGCAACATTTTCACACACACTTTCATCTGCCTTGCGTCTATGCTCACGAACCTTTCTCCTCTAAGTTTCAGGTGTTAGCTTAAAAATTCTAACAAGCAGTTCTTAACTGCAGTATAATTAAAACATTTGTCAGACATTTTGGACAGCACAGTTGCAGCTTTACGATGGAGTAAGGGGGTCAGAAACGGTACTCAGAGCCTTTGGTCAAAAATCATACTGTTTACACACCCTCTCAAACATATGAATGAAACTATCAAAACTGTCCCCCTCTGTAAACTGTGGAAGAGATTTACTGACCTTTTGTGCTTCTGGGGTCCAGTTACTCCCTTCCCTATTACCTCCATGACTCTGGTGAAGAGTCAGCATCTCCTTTTCATGCTGCCTCTGCTGCTCCTTTTCCACAACTTCCATTTCCAAATGCCTGGCCTCCAATTGTTGTTTTCTAATGCAGCTGTGGCAATCATGTCTGCCTTAGTCAGGTTTCCCTGCACCAGCCCCCTAGCCTGGCACATCTCAACCAACTGGCTCCTTGTCAGCTTTCCATACTTCTCTGCTGACATGTTTGCCTGCTCTCCCTGACTAACTAAGCTAACAAAAGAAATAAAACTATTGTGATCCAAACTCTGAGTATTTACTACATGGGTGATTTAGAGTACAAAAACTTCCTCAGTGATCACTGTACACAAGCTACAGGAATTCACTATCCACACCATTACAAGCCAATTAGTATGTGCCAACCAATTAATATGTGGTGTGGATATCACACCACTGCCAAACAATGAGGGGAGGATAACGAATACACACACAGTAAAGTACAATTTCCCTTAAGAGCACACAGAGATCACAGTTAGTCTGGGGCTGGTTTCTCCCTTTCTCTCCATATCCCCAATAAGACTCCCCACTGGCACAGCTATAGGGTCCAGATCTCAGCCTAGTGGGTAAGCTAAAACCATCAGCACCCTCTCTGTCCAACCAGTGCTTCATGTCCCTGCCCAAGTAGCTGACACACATACACACACACACACACACACACATACTTTGAGATAAGAGTTATATACAACCACACAGATACTCCTGGAGAAGGCTGGCACAGGTTCTCCAGCTGTGCCCCTTTTACCCAGACTATAAGGTAGAAATCACTGCCACCACCCACTAATATTATTTAGCCCTTATCAAAGGGTGTCCAATTCTAGTGTGCAATATTATTATCCAAATGGTAAGTGCAATTGAATAGTCACGGCTTATTTGGAGTGACTTGAACAGTATCACTATATACATGCAATGTACTCTAGATCTTAAATTATCTCTACACAAAACAGCCACAGTGGAAAGGTTTAAAAATATTTAATAATAAATTATAAAAACACAAGACAATACGTCTTACTACACAGTGCTAGTCAAGAGTTCAGAGATCACAGAGAAATACTTAAAATAATACAGTAGAAAAGTTCTGACATCAATACAGAAAGAAGACTGATCTAATCTTCCTATTTCCTAGCTGCATGTAAGAGAAAACACAGTTGTAAAATAAACTTACATATAGATCATAGGCAGTGCTGGTAAGTTGGATGTTCTCAAGACAAATGTAAAATGCTCTCTTTAAATTGATAGCAAAGTGTTACTTCACAGTACATCATTCTTAACAATTTTCTGTTTTCCCAGGCTAAAAGAAACCCAGAGGTTAATAGCCCTTTTGATCTTGCAGCTGGTCAGGAAGCCAGAGGAATAAAAGAAATTATACATGTAAATTCTAGCCATTAACTCTGGCCTCAAAACAATAGGAAGAATTCCTTCATTTAGACATCTCGGCTCTTGCGTTTTGACATCAAACCATTACACAATGCTTGACTTATCAGCCTTCCTATAGCAGAGTGCTCTGTTGTTACATTTTTGCAGTTACGCATTTAACAGCATTTTCTTCCATTTAAGAGAACAAGCCTGTGACCTATATTAATATTTACAAATGACAGAATTATCTACAAAATTCTATCTGGCTAGGCTTGCAGCCTTCACCTGTCTTTACACCCTCCAACTCAACAAAACAGGCTGAGCAAAAGGAAAGGACAGGGAAAAGAGAGAGAGAGAGAGGGCAAAGGAAAGAGAAAAACAATCCAGATCTCAGTCCAAGCAAATATAAAAAACACCTTAAATCATGTGGAATAGTCCAGCGAGCAGCCAACACAAACAAAACATTTTGTTCATGTGTAATAGCCCATCAGGCAGTCAAATGACAAGGAAACAGCCAGAACATGACCATTAACTCAACAGGCAACCAAATGAACAATAAGGAACTACCAAGCAGAAAACAAATTGACAAGTTAAACTAATTAGGGAAAGACATCCATTTGACATACCCTCAGCAATTAATAAAGACAAAGATCATCAAGCATGTGTGTCTCAGCTTACCTTCAAAGAGGAATAATTCTGCATGACAAAAAATTACAAATACAGTTCAGGGAAGAAAGTGCCACCCCAATGCCACCTATTACAATATATTTAACAGATTAACACTTCTGTTCCTGAATTAAGAGAAATCTTCAAAAATAAAAAAAGCTCCAACAAAGATATTCATTACCTGTAATAGATATAATGAACAATTGAGACAGTGACAAATCATGTTAAAGTATAAGCTTTGAGAGATTTAGCTAGGACAGCTATTTTGGAATCAGTCTTTTGTTTTTTTTCTTTTTAACATCAGTCCAGGATGTTTTTTTCATTTGTTCTCTTCAGGGAATTGGATGACCAGTCCATATACTCAGGAATAGAGACAATAATGTTATTTTTAAAGAACACAGAAGCATCTTCTAAGTTGTTAAAAGTTCTCATTTCATTTGAATAATACATTTTGATTCTGGCAGTAAAGGCAAGCTGTGTTTTGATATTTTTTTTTTTGTTTAAGCAGTTTTATTAGTGGCCAAGCTTCTTTTCTGATAGAAAGGTCATTGTCAAAGCTGATTAGATTCTGATTATATTTTAAAGGTGATTTCCTCCAGGCAGTTTTTAGAACTAATTCCTTGTCCAAATATGATAAAAATGTCATTACTATTGATCTAGGAGGTATATTAGATGAGGTTGAGGCAGGTTTCCCTAGAGCTCTGTGTGCCCTTTCGATGCCATATGATAAACCTTCTTTTAAATCTAAGAATTCAGGAATCCATGAAGTTAAAAATGAAATGATGTCCTCACCTTCAGTATTTTTAGGAAGCCCAAAGATTCTGATATTAGTCCTTCTTTCTCTGTTTCCTAAGTCATCCACCTTATTAAGGAGCCAAATATTCAGTTTAAGAAGGTATTCTTTTTGCATTTCTTCTTCTTTAAGCCTTCCTTCCATGTCATTTAAAGAGGTTTTTAAATCTGTTATTTTTTGATTGATGTTGCTGTAGCAACTCCTTAAAAAACATCAGTTTGCTTTTGACAATTAAGTTTTAGATTTTCCAAGTTTTCTTTGAAATCATCCATCTTCAAAGACAGTTCTTGTAAGGTAGTAGACATCAGTTGTAGTTCTTTCTTTAATGCCACATCAGGGTGGAAATTTCTTGAGTTACTCATTTCCAGTAGTTGAGAAATCTCTAAATGTTTCTGACAGGAAAATATTTGTAAAAATCCTCCAAAGTTTCTATTTATATAGTTTAGACTTTTATCTATGTTTTCTTTTATATTTTTGTTTGAAAAAAAAATATTTCCTGTATATTTTAATAGTTTTATAGAGCTCTGAAATTAAGCTGCTTTCAGTTAGTCATCAAGCTCCGCCCCCACTCCTACAGAGTTTCTTGATTACCTATTACTTTATACATTGATATGATAGTGCGCTCATTGTTGTCATTAGCATTTTGTTTTTTTTTTTTTGTTTGTTTTTTTCCAGATTTGTTAATTGCATACCCATGTTTAGTCAGTTATTAATTTCTGTTGAATGCTCTGCTTCTTTTAATTTTATCATGTGGATCCCTGGCCTTAAAATATGAAGGCAGTCAACTTTTATAACAAATGATGAAAAGAGATTCCTAATAGCAGAAGGCTGTCAAAAATATGATGTTCTCTCTGCTTTCCTGGAATGCCTTCCTTCGGTCATTAATACAACTAGGGTGTTTACATTTAGAAAGAATATAAAAGTTGATATTGTCCTGTGACAAGAAATGCACTGCATTAATCAGAAGCACACTAAACTTGAAGAACTGTAGTGTATTTTTCTGTGTCCCATCAATGTATATTTTACACCCTGCCCCTCAATAACAATTATGAAAAATATGAATGTAGATATGAAAATATGCATAAAAAGTAGCAAACAATGATTGATATTTCCATTGCAAGATATGCAAGATGTCATTTTGCTTCATACATTTTGTCCATTCTTACATTGCCTGTATTGCTTGGTAAGGCATTTTTTCAATGTGTATCTGAGTGGTGGTATTGCACAGTTCTTCTGGGTATGCAATTTTTATGCTAATTATTTGTTCAGATTTTTGACCAGATGTTCCTATTTTCCAACAACCTTTGCCAGATTTTTGATGTCTGCAGGTTGGGAAGTATGCATATGTACCTATTGCCCCCTTGCACTTAAGATCCTCACAGCTACTGACTTCTTGCACTTAAAATCCTTGTACCTGTTGACTAGTTAGCTAATCTTGAAATTACATACTGATGTACTTCTTACAAAACCTAGGCCTACATGGATGCAATAGATGGCCAACACACTTGTATCTATTCTTTTGCCAGCGACATAGCATTTGATTATCTGAGGCAGTGTAGAAACTGTCAAATGTTCACAGACAATGAAGTAGTACTTGATTCACATGAAGCAATCTGTTTGAGGTGTATCTACCCTTTTTTGTATGTACCCCGAGACCATTCACATTCAAAGATAACATGGCAAGTGCTGCCATTGTGATAAGAAGTTATTATTCCCACCTGTTATGTATAAAAGCTTTTTCTTTAAATATCTAGAGTCCAATTAGCCTCACCCATTCAGTTCCTTCTTGCAGACCCCTTACTTTGTAGTCATCAGCTGTCACCGGAGAATCCAATTGGACAGCTGGGTGGATGTTCCCAAGCCCTCAGAGGTATCACTGGTGGAAAATGAGTAGATTCATTTTGTTAGTAGGGAGAGAACCTTAATGATCAAACCAAGCATGGTGAACTTAAAATGTTCATGAGAGGTGTAATAATGAAGGTATATCATATTAATATCTCAAAATTTGGGGGGATAAAACTCTAAAATGAATCACAAACTTACCTCTCAACGTTTTGTGATTTTGCAGAATGTCTCTGATTTTGATCTATAATTTTGCCCTGTTCCTTGCCATTTTTTGATTTTCTGGTAAGTCAGTAATAACAAACCTTAGATTTCACAATTAATGTTCCTCAGAAATTGCAAACTGATGTAAAATATTTTGTTCAGATTCACTTTTTAAGTGAATTACAGTAATATTTGAAAACAAATCCTGATTTTGGGCCATTGTCCCAAAATAATTTTTGGCTTTGTCCGTGATTCTTGAGAAAAGAAGTTGAGAAGTATGTCCACAGAGGATGCACAAAGATATGTCTTAATTAAATCATTATCACTAACAAAGCACACAGTGTTCCACCAAATCTTCTGGAATGTACTGGAGATAATGAGAGAGACAGAACAGATTCCTTGCAGTTTGAGGGACAGGATTATGATTAAGAGATGCTAACAAGCTTCTTTCTGTAATTCCTGGTTTAATTGCAGGTTTGAATTTCTTTGCCAATATTTGCCTGCAGTCATACTTTGAGCTAGCCACTTAACCAGGTGGCATTTGATAAGAGGCACACATGCCTCCAGGGTTTTCTGAGTTAACAAATGAAAAAAATAGGATGACCCAGTGTGGCACTACCATGAAATTAGGAAAGGAATTTCCACTGTAACCCACTCTTAATACCCACCGTTCATGCATGATACGCTGTGACACCAAGGCACTTCTTGTGGCTGCTCTGCTTAGTCCACATCTCCAGTGTATGTGACCAGCCTGCAACTAGCCCTCACTTTTTTCTGCCTGAACAAGAACCTCTACATTCTAGAAAGGTCCATAGCCGGGTAGGAAACATGTCCACTGCTTCCCCATTTCCCATAGTAGAAGGAGGGTTTCCCCACATAGCTTCTGATGACCAGACCACCAATGAATCCCACGTCACTGGTGTTAGAAATAGGAACTTGGTTGATAAGGAGAAGAAGGTGTCAATATTCTCAAAAAATGAGAGTATTCATTGCCACATGCATAATATAAATACAGACAGTAATTCTATACACAGACCTATTACTGCATTTCAGATATAAATTAGTAGTCAGATTTGTTGTCTGCTTTAAGAGAGAAATTTATTTTATGGTCTACAGCATGAAAACTCTTATACTGTCCAGATATAATGAGTTCATTATGCAAAATAGAATGTTCTCTGCCAAATCACATTTCCATGTTTCTGTGTCATTGGATAAGTAATATCTCTATGGAAAACTCTTTAGGAATATATGCATGCCCTTCACCTTGGAGAATTAGTTTAGAGAAAACCACTCAATTTTACTTGCTGTAAACAAGTAGAAATCTGAGGTATCTATAGTCAATAAATGGCTAAAATGAGTCAGCAGAGAAGCAGTTTGTGCATTAAAATGAATGACCACATCTGTTGGGTAGAATACAATAAGCAATGCAGTTTAAAAATAGCATGTGTATTCAGATACTCAGTTTGTAACTGACAGATGCCCTGCTGTTTCCATTTTGTCAGTATAAATTAATGTGACACATAAGCAGGGTTGATGGATGCTGCTGCTGAAACAGTAACCGTTATTCTTTCTCTTGTCTTTATTAGAGTTAGCTGATTGGCTTACAAAACAATATTTTACAAATTTGCTACACTACTGAACATATTAGGTTATACAAACAGGCTCAGAAATGTATTGCAATGCATTCTACATACTAGTGCTGTTTTTTAAAAAGATACATACAGAAAAAAAGACAGTAAAAATGAGCAGAAATCCCAAACAAGAGAGTTGTCACTTTTCTGAAACTTTGCAGCTTGACAATAATGAAAAATATAATCCTAAAAAACACATAGCATTTCAATTTCTTATTTACACGCTAAGTACTTGATGCCATGGCACTAATACAAATATTTATGACTGAGCCCAACATTTAGTGCCGCCAGAAAGATTACACTAGGCATGCAGTGATTAGTAAACATGTACAAATACTGCTAACATACATTAATTGTGGCAGGAAAAAATATTGGGTGGCATTTATAGTCATGTAAAAGGTACTGCGGTGGTGGTGCTGCGGTAGCGTTGTCGCCTCATAGCAAGACGTTGTCCCGTTCGATTCTCAGCTACAGCGTCTTCTGTGTAGAGGCATACGTGAATGGGACGTGCCTTCGTTGAAGGTTGTGCGTCAGGGCTGGTAACCCGGTACATAAAAATCCACTACCAATCATTAGCGGACCGGAGTTCCGCTGTGGTGACCCCTAACCAGGAAAAGCCAAAAGACACAAACAAACATGAACATGTAAAAGGTATCCATGATGTCTGTGCATTTCCACAATTCCAGTTTCTTTCTTTTATTTTATTTAAGCAGTTAATCATGGCAAAATGTGTTGAATACCAAACCACTTTTTTTTTCCATTTCAGGTAAAGCTGGCTATCCTCTGGAGATATGGCTTATGACAGCAGTGAGAAATTGAGTGGAACTGCTGAAGACAGTTTTAACACAGCCCTGTCCCAGACCCATAATGTCATCAAGAGTGTATTTGGAATGTTGATGTCCAGAAAATTATCTTTTCACTGACTTGATCCCATATTTTGCATCATTAATGTCACAGTCATACACAGACAAAAAAAAACATTTGTTACAATCATCAGTAAAAAAAACACAACAATGAAAGCATGCCTGGAATTATCACGAAGAAAAAAAAGGTTAGGTGACACAAAACCCCTAATTATATACATAGGTTCATAGGTTCATAGGTTCATACTAGGCTATCTGCCCTAGGGCATTTGTAAGCCTAGCCAGAGTGTGTGTGGCTTTCACCACCCCTTAGGATGAGAATACTATACCCATTAGTTTGCTGTGCCTCTGTCCAGCAGTGATACAGAGATGATTCCGGTAAACCTCGATCTCCCATCCACTCGTCAAGATTTCTCTTGAACAGAGTCAGTGAGGGGCTCTGCCTCACATGGACTGGGATTCTGTTCCATAGTGTAGGGAGTCTCTGGGTGATGAATCTGTCCCTCCAGCACGTCCTATTTATATCCGTGTTGAGGTTTAAGTCTCTTTCTCTTGTGGCTCTGGTGGATTTGGATTTTTTGAGGTGGAGCATGTCCATTAATTCCGGGTTGGACATGGCCTTGTATGTCAGGCACTGATCACCTCTGAGCAGACGGTATGCGACTGAATAGAGCTGGAGTTTCTTCAGTCGGGCATCGTATGACATATGTTTGAGCCCCTTTATCCTTTTGGTGAGGAACTTTTGTGGTCTTTCCAACTGCTGCAGGTGTTGGGTAAGGTACATTCCGAATGGGGCATTGTACTCAATCATTGGTATGATAAGTGAAGAGTACAGGGGTACAATGACCTCTCCTGATCTGGATGTGAATCCCTTCATGATCAGGTGGGCAATGTAGAAGGTCTTCCTAATCACTTTGGCAATGTGAGTGTCAAAAGAGAGGTTACTGTCAACTTGGGTCCCCAGGTCCCTGATAACTTCTTCCGTGTTTAATGGATTACCACCTATGTGGTAATTAGGGGTTACCTAATACGGAGTCTCAATCCAGCCAAGTAAATTTGTGTTGGACTAATGTTTGCAACATCATGAATACATTCACAGTAGTAAGGCAAGTAGTTTGATGACAGACTGTATCCTTCCTTACCCTTTCGGAGTACAACAGGTTTCTCTAATGTATTCCTCAACTTCACGGCCCTTTTCCTCCCTATTTACATTGTCCTCTGTAAGGCAACAGCAATAAAGCATTTACAATTTTTATAATTCCCCTTACTTCTGTAACAGAAGCCTACCGTCTCATACTGTGATGGTTTCACTTACAAAATGATTCTCTCACGTTTGAATAAAGCATGCTGGAGTCGCCCAGTTACTGACATCATCGAGGCCAGGCAGTGAAGGTACTTTTTTTTTTTTTTAATCAGTTCCCTCCCCCAAAGTGACATCACCACAGCCATCATCTGATTCTAACTAAAATAATAAGACCCACCCATTCTGTGATGTCATGGCTCCCTTGTCCTTCCCCCAGCTTGAGTGCTGTTCATTTAATTCAGTAGTAGTGTAGTAACACCGATGTTTGGAAACACAGAAATTTGGTATGCATACTTGTACATTCTGCACGGCAAATGATGCTTAGGTGGTGTATCGCTTGCATACTTCTCTGTTGTATTTGCACCAGATACTGCTAGTGTGCAGTGTGGGAATAGAAAGATTAAAACATTACCCTGGTATCAGAGGTGGCAGTGCAACATATTCATAGCGGCTTAACATAAGAGTAGCTCTAAGCAAGCACCATGTGAAACCTGAACAAGCACTTAGAATTATTCAGTGTAGCTTCCACACCTTAAGTCTGAAAATGAATTCACATACTCACATGAACAGGAGTAGCTGCATATTGATGGCTAAAGGTGTATAGGCATGTTGGGTGGTTACTACACTGCAAAACTGGTATGTAATGGTGGAGATATTTGGAAGGCATGAGCAAACACACCAGTATATTAAATACATAGCACCAACTGAACTGGAGGCTGGCAAATACATTTAGTAAGGGATTTTGTCCATGCACAAATATTTCAACAGTGATTCTTTGCAGTGGCATCCATTATCTGATTCAAGGTAAGTTAACCTTGACGTCCTTTATTTAAAAAAAAAAATCATTAAAAATTTACTTTGTTATAAGTGACTTCTGGACACAAGAAAAAGGAAGGGGGAATATAGCAATGTGGTTTGTATGTACAAAGGCAAATCCAGGGACACTGCAAAAGGTTATTTTTGCAAACCAACCAGTGGAGTAAAAACATATGAAGGCAAACACTGCATACCAACACACTTTGCACATGTAAATCTCAATTTTTGACAAGGTGGAAGCATGAAGTGATACCTTAACACTTAAATTAATAAAGATCTAAACTGGTTAATAGTATAAATGTTTTATTCTTTAGCTCCTTGGTGAAAGACCTTACTGAGTATGATTGCAGTCAAGTAAGGCCATGGCTATAGTGCAGCAAAACAAATGTCCCCTCTAACAAAGGAAATGCTAGAGCAAAGATTAAATTACATGAGTCAAGCACCTTGCTGAGATCTGCCAATCAGTGGAATTACCAGGTCAAATTACCCTCAGGACTTTGACAGCTAGGGAAGCTAAGTGTTATGGGGGAGGGGAGAAGTAAATGGACTGGAATTCATTGTATCACAAATTAGTGCCATTTAAACTAAATTAGAAAAAAAGGCAGCAGTAAACAGCACTTTGAGTGTGTTCTGTGGCATTTGCACTGTTTCTGTTTTAACTAGTCATCCAGCAGCAGGGAATGTTACTTACACCGTTCTATTTTACTCAGTACTTTTTACGCATGCAACATCTATGAAATGACAGGAACTTTAGGCAAACGGAGGCCTGCATGATGTAACATTTTTGAGCCAAACGATGATTTCTGGGATACTGGATGGCAACCTGATTTATCCAAACCACGTCAATATGCCAGCCTCCAGGTGGTCAGAGTCTGGCATTACATATAAAAATATTTAAAATCCTGTAAATAATCCCAGAGTGCTGTTACAGTGTAGGAAATATCATGTCATGATGTTTTAAACATGTTTTTTGAGTCTGTGGGTGCAGTACTTTTATTTTTCATTCAGGAGTGGTACTCAGAAATCTCTCATTAAAGAACCATGTATGTTGTGCCAACAAAACATCCTTGACACTTCTATAATTCACAATTAAATCACTCTGAAGTATTTCATTCTATCACGTGTGCACAATTACAAATTAACACAAAATAAACATACCTTTTTCAGTGATCACTATCCTTTTCCACTGCTGCGGATGTAATGAATTTCCATTTAGAAATGATAGTTTTTGCAGTTTTCACATAAGTCATCCAAATCTGTCCATCATATCAGTAAAGCAAACATTTCTTCAAGTAAACCCCGCAATCTAACATGATTTTGAACTGTTTGATATTCATTTGCAATATTTTTAATATTTATTGTGTACTTTAAAAAGTCCATGGTAAATTATTTGTCACCTAACTCAAGTAATTGCAAGTTAATATGGCCGTGTTAAACTTATTTGGATAGGTTCAGGGTCATTTACACATTTTATATGCATATTAGGTCCTTTTACACTTATCTCTATGGATCACAGTTATATGAGAATGTGCAAAGGCAATTTAGCTGCATAACCAGGCCTCAGGTGGTCGTGAACACAGCCTCAGATACTCATGAACATGTTGGAGACAACAATGGAGTCCTTAGCAGTCCCCAGCAATCCATAGAAGCCCACGAGAGTTTGTGGATAACCTCAGGTATTCTCTAATATGATATTGGTTAGAAAAGGGAAAATGAAGACATATACATGTCAGTCTGCATGATCATGAAGCACATCACTGCCCAAACAACATCATCTGGCACACCTTATCACCCCCAATCAATCAACATTTACTAAAAGCTAATACTTACACGCACAGTAAGATTTATTTCATCAGAAAAAAATAAACAAAATGCCAAAAAATGGTAATACTGCTGCTATACTGCAGAAGGAATGCACAAAGAAATTATTCCTTTCTGACTTTCAGGTTTAATACTTCAAAAGGGTAACAACAGCAAGACACATAAGCATTAAAAATTGTTAGTAATATAAAAACGTATGAATTAATGACTTTTAGCCATTCCTTAAAAAAAAAAAAGAACATAAAGTTGACAAAGCATTTTTGGCAAAATAAACTTGCCAATATTAATAGTACCAGGTCTGCTTCTTGTTAGTTAGATTTGGCTAGGGTGATGTCACACTCTAGAGGGAGTGGTCCTAAACATGGGAACCACAGCCAGACCTATACTTTCTTCATTCTGGTACTGGTACTTCTAATGATGTTAGAACCTGTGAAGGCAGGTCATGCTCCAAGCTGGTCTGACAAGAAGTCCAAAATTATGTTCTATGTTGTTAGGGGTTCATACCTTGATAAAACTAAATTCTGTGTAAGAGGATTGGACTGGAAAAAGATTAACAGCTGGCAGGAGGTGGGTGAGCATCTGTCAGCCCTGACAGGGATCACCAGCTCTAGCCCTCACTGCTGACACAGGTACGATGAGCTGCAAAAGTGTAGAACTGACCAGCTGGCTGAACTGGTAGATCAGGTGAAAGTGAGAAGTCTGGAATTCTATATATATTTTTAGATCATATCAAATACGGGTTTAAAAAATAAACTATAAAAACGTAGCATACATAAAGGTATATGCTAGAAGACATCTATGTGTAACTGCAAATATGCATCTCTATGTAATTATGTATAAAAAAGCATAAACCTATCTGCATACAGAACTGCATCTGTATACAATATGAATTTTTATGTGATAAAATAGTTTTGTGTATAAATAAAAAAATATGCAAGTATGCATATGTATGTCAGTGAAATACATAGGTTCATAGGTTGGTACTGAGTTATCTGCCCGAAGGCATATATTAGCCCAGCCACATTGTACGGTATTCACCGCCCCTTTAGTAGTTCCCTAGACCCTTGTACTAGCAGCTAGTACCCTTGGCCCCTATCTAGTAGTGCTGTTGGTGTGATCCTTGATGTGAACTTTCTGTTACCCATCCACTCATCAAGGTTCCTCTTCAAGAGTGATAGTGAGGGGCTCTGTCTTATGTAGATCGGGACCCTGTTCCATAGTAAGGGAAGTCTCTGTGAAGGGAATCTATCCCTCCAGCATGTTCTATTCATTGTTGTGTTGAGGTTTATATCCCCAGAGCGTGTAGCTCGAGTAGATTTGGTTTTGCTAAGATGGAGCATGTTCAACAATTCTGGGTTGGACATGGCTCTGTACATTAGACAGAGATCGCCTCTGAGAAAGTGGTATGCAACAGAGAACAGTCTTAGCTTTTTCAATCGTGCTGCATAGGGAAACTGTTTGAGGCCAGTAATTCTCTTGGTTAGGTACCTCTGTGGTCTCTCCAGCTGCTGGAGATGTCTAGCCAGGTACATTCCAATTGGTGCATTGTACTCAATAATGGGTCTGATGAGGGAAGAGTAGAGGTGCACCATTACATCCTTAGATCTTGATGTGAACCCTTTCATGATCAGATGGGTCACATAGAAGGATTTTCTAACCACTTTGGCAACATGGTTATCAAAGGAAAGCTGGCTATCTACTTGGGTCCCTAGATCCCTTATTTCTTCTTCAGATTTCAGGGGATTACCTCCTATGTTGTAGTTTGTGGGTACTCTATTTTTTCCAAAGGGGATTACTATGCATTTTTTTGCATTTAGCTTGAGACCATGGCTTTGACACCATGCATCAGTCTCATTTAGGCCCTTCTGGAGGATCTCCATGTCAGCCAGAGACTCTATTATAGCACCCAGTTTGCAGTCGTCTGCAAACTTAGTCAGCCACAGCCATTCCGTGCTTGCCTGTAATTCTGAGAAGTATATGCCAAACAGAAGGGGCATACCACTTGTTACTGGTCTGGATTCGGACATATATCCCACTACTTTTACTTTATGGGGTCTGTCTGAGAGCCAGTGTGCGATCCATCTTGTGACATAAGGGTTTATGCCCAGGCTGGTGAGCTTATCAATAATACCCAAATGGGGAATGGGGAATGGTGTCAAATGCTTTAGCAAGGTCAAGGTAAGGTAAGGTCAAGGTAAGCCGTGTGTACCTCCTTTCCCTTATCTATAGCCTGAGTAACTGTCTCAAAGAAATCCACCAGGTTCAGGAGGCATGATCTGCCCTTGATGAAGCCGAACTGTGTGGGGTCCAGCGACTGGAGGTTTTCAATCTCTCCATTTATGAGTTCCATAATGATTTGCTCCATAGCCTTACAGATCAGACTGGTCAGGCTTATTGGTCAATAGTTCCCAGGGTCAGTTGTGGCCCCACCCTTGTGTAGTGGGACCACCATTGCCGTGCACCATTCTCTGGGCACATATCTTGTGGAGAGGCTGAGACTGAACAGGGTATTAAGATGTGAGGTTAATTCCATTTGGAGCTCGCGTATGACACAGCCTGGGACACCATCTGGTCCCATGGAGGCAGTGTTTTTAGCTTTAGATAGAGCCTTGTTAACCAACGTATCAGTAATAATTGGACTTACACAATCTCCTGGAATGGTAATAGGCCCTGTAGGTGGTGAGGGGGGGGGGGAGAAATTTGCACTGAACCTCTCAGCCAAGATGTTGGCAATGTCAGAAGGGTCAGTGTATTTTGTTCCATTTTGTACTAGCTCAGAACAGACCTGAGCGTTGCCATTTAGGTTTTTGACGTAACCATAGAAGGCCTTATGGTTATCCTTGGCATCCTTGGCAACTTTCTTTGCAAAATTAGCTTTAGCTGACTTGATGAGGGCCCTCAATTTCTTACTAATGCTGATCAGGGATGATTTTTCTCCTTGAGATTTGGCCTTTTTTTGTATAAGTCTCCTCCTTTTATTGTAAAGTTTGCTTATAGCCGGGGTCCACCAGACTGGTTTCTTCTGGCTTGAGGAAGGAGTCTTGGTTTTATTTGGGATAGCACGGTCCATGCAATCCTGAAGATGCATATAGAGTGCCTTGGTGTAGGATTCCGCATCCTGGATATCATTATCCTTCTGCAAGGGAATAGTGAAGTTTCCACTTTGGATGCAAGTAGTTTGAAGTTTGCTTTGGAAAGGTTTTTGACTATGTTTTTTTTTTGACTGGGGGAGGTGGAGGTGTGAGGATGTCCAGGGTTATCAGTTTGTGGTCATATCTGACCAAGGAGGGAGTGATAACGGGTGTGGTACAGTGGGCGCCCATATTTGTGATGATTAAATCCAATATGTTGTCCCCTCTAGTGGGGGAACATACTAGTTGTTCAAGGGCATTTGAATTTATAAATTCTATGAATCGCTGAGCATAGGAGTTGGAACATTGGTAGTTCACGCAGTCTATACCAGGGTAGTTGAAATCACCCGAGATTATGGTGTTGGTTAGGACCTTTATATTTTCCAATGTCTCAAGGAATGCAGAGTGAGCATCTTGGGACATGGTGGGCGATCTATAACTGGCTACGACTTGAAATGTGGTTTTGCCTGCTGATAGTTGCGCATGGATGATCTCTGGGGCATCATGCTGCGCTACTAACCTGGAGATATGGGTATCGCACACACACTCTCACCTATGCCCAATTTAGAGTGCCCAATCCAATTACTACATGTCTTTGCAATGTGGGAGGAAACCAGAGCACCCAGAGGAACCCCACACAACTACAAGGAGGACATGCACCCCAGCCGAGAATCGAATCACAAAACCTCTTATATTAAAGGAAATATTAATACATTATGACAATTTGTGTTAAATATTTCAGATATGAATATATGTTTAAAGAAATAAGTACATGCACTATGCAAGTGCAATGATAACTGCAGTGCCTTACAGGGTAGTACTAGTACTCATGCAAGAAATAGTAAAGAAATAAAGTCAGAGACAGGTAAACAACCATGCTGTTATGTGTTGTCTCTATAAGTGGAGAGGAAATGGAATGCAACTCTTCTCAACAAAATGGAAAACTCACAAGATGAGGGTGCTGGGATGTATGAATACAAACCTTTACACTTAAAAAATGTCAAGTAATAAATGTTCTCTGTCTTTAACTGATTTCATTGCTATATATAACTGCAAGACTATTTAAAATAATTAAAGTACTTTCAGTGCAGCATTGCAGGCAAACAGTATCAGGCAGAAATTTCAGCTGAATTAACATTTCTTATGTTAAATCAGCATATGCCATTAGTATCAGTATACTACAAATGTAAAATACACCACCACTTGATGGCAATATACTGACTTGTTCCATGCATGCATAAGCATTTCCAAGACATCTTGCTTTAGCTGAATAAAGATTTAATACAAATAAAATTCACTGCTAATAAAAACTGGAATAATGTGCAACATTAAGTGTGAATTTATTGTCTGCATTTCTTCTCCCCCACCCCACTTTCCTATCTTTTTCTTTAATTATACATTACTTTGCCCTTCTTTATTTTCTTTTTCTCCCAGCCTGTAAATGGCTTTTAAAAGGACGCCATCCTTGTGGAGTCTATCAAGGGGCTTGGTATTAATCTCATGTCTAGCTTCTAAAGGAATACTAGTGTCTCTGCCTGTAGTATATTAGCAAGCCGATATCGGCCAAATATCATGCTTGCAACTCATATGGACCCAACTCTAAATATGAATACACATGGTGGCATTGTCTGAAGCCTGTAATCAACTTTTTGAACGGCGCATCCTAAGCGCATACCCTGAAGCCTAAATCCTTTCCACAGTCCTACTATCAGTAGCATATTTTCTTTCAAACACCACTGCTGTAAGCAGATTCTGAAAGTATGCCATCCACATGAAGACTTTTAAGAGGCTTGGGCTTAATGATATGCCTAGCTGTTCTCAAAGTACCTCCCTCCAGCAGTGTTTTTATGCTGATAATCACTGATATGCTGCGCAGAAGCTGAATTACTGATACGAGCAGTGTTTAAGGCTGATAATGACTGATATCAGTAGGAGGTTGGCATAATGGTTTAGGTGTTTACCTTGCAAACATAAGGTGCAGGGTTTGATTCTCACATGGGGTGATTGGCTAGGCTGAAAATGACCCAGAAGGGCAGTTAGCTTAGTACTAATCTATGAATCTATCAACAATTTGAAAACATTTGAATGCGTAAATATAACTTTAAGTTGGGAGGGTGGCCTAATGGTTAAGGTGTTTGCCTTACAAACACAAGGTGCAGGGTTTGAGCCTCACGAAGGGATAATTGGCTAGGCTTAAAAATGGCTTGCAAGGGCAGTTAGCCTAGTATGAACCTATCCTATGCTAATGATATGCCATACAGAAGCTGAAATACTGATACGAGCACCCTTGGGTAGCAGTCCTTTAATTGCAGTAGCTGTGCTAGGAACTGTATAACCCTTTCTCTGTGTGCTGCACTACTGTAAAGTATCCCAACTTGTAAAGTGTAGTCCTACTGGGCCCTCGCACAGTGTCCTGTTTCAGCACAGTCCTTAAAGTATTTGTTTTAAGATGTTTTTTCTAATGCTGCAGTTAAATAGGTAGGAATATCATATACTGCTACCCTTTCATTACTGCTACTACCTAGGGGCATATAACTATTGCTTAAGTGTTTTACTACTAAGGGGCATATAACTATTGCTTAACAGTGTTTTACATTGCTGCTACCAAGGGTTAGGAAATGTGCAACTGCTATCTATAGATATTTGACTCTGTGAATGATTAGTATAGTTTAAAATGCAAGGATTATTGAAATGTTTACCTGCTATCTATATATTAGTGTCTGTGAATGTTTAGTATAATTTGTCCAGTCTTACCTTGCTATGTGCTAACTCCTGTTTCTCATCACTACCTTGTCTTTCTTGCCTTCTTAAGTTACCCTGCTCTACTTGTGCTTCCAGCACTAGTCTGTAAGAATCTAAAGGACCCTCTCCAATTATCAGTGGTTCACCTCACAGCCTAACTTCCCTACAATCCCTCTCTCAAGGACACAGGGAAAGTATGTGTGTTGAATAATTCCTGACAGAAAGTCTTTCTACTAGTGTACCACTGCTATAGGTGTTAAAGCACGTCCTGAGCTAGGGCAGCCAGCAGCCTTCGCCCCCTTTCTTCTGTACATTAACACTCTCTCTCCTCATCCTCTATAGTAACCCTCTTTGTCTAGCACCCACCTTTCCCTTGTTATACTCCAACTAACTCCCTCTCATATCAGCCTGCAATATTAGACCTGCCCACTAGGTGGCTGCCTTAATCCAGCCACATCTCCTTCTTATCCTCCCTTTAGTCCCAGAATTTCTATTTAGTCCCCTCACCTTACCCTTTACTACTACTGCCTACTACTACCTTTTCTAGACTCACTTCTCACTGTCCTTTACCCATGTCTGACTTTTCCAACTTACCTTCTGGAGTCAGTCTTGTTGATTGTTTCTTCTACAACTGCTCCAGTCTCTGTCTCTACCTGCTCCATTCACCCTGTGGGCTTATGCCGCTCCCTCTCCTACCCCCAATTCCCACCCACCCCCCAGGGGTCCTACTCTTATACTTACTAGCCACACCTCTTCGTCTTCCCATTACTCTCTACACACTTTCCCATTGGCCATCTTCTCTCACATCTGCCATTTCTTACCACTCCCCTCCAGTCTTACCACACCCTCCTCACTTCCCACATTCTCACCCTATATATTTCCATACCTACATACATACATCCAATAGCTAATCCTTTCCAATGTCTAAGCCACCCACCCCATTACATGTTCTACTCTACTTCACACTTTTACCACTACTTATTTTAACCTTTACCTACTTACTCTCCTCCTATGAACACCCACTGTATCCACACCTTCATTACACCAATAAGCAAACCAACTCTCCATCCCTACCAGTCCTGTATAACCATGCAAATATAACATGTTCACCCAGCTACCTACTTGCAAAGTATCATAGAATACTACACATTAAATATAACACACTAAATCTCAGGAAAGCGCTATTTCTGCACAGCAGATTCCCCAACCCAAGCTATCTAGGACTACTCCTCTCATTAAAAGATGGTGACATTCACCCTAACCCAGGCCCAACAACAACTCATATCACTCTCAATAACCACAATCAGTCATCTATTTATTCCCTTACTAAACCATCTAACTCCCTCCTAGTAGCTCATCTTAATATATATAGCATTAACAACAAATTAACTCAACTCCAAGCTCTGTTAGAAGTCTACTCCTTTGACATTCTCTGCTTAACAGATACATGGCTAAAATCTATTATCAAAGACAATGAAATTATCCCACCTGGATATAATATCCTGAGACTTGACCGTGTAGCCAAGAAGGGTGGGGGAGGTAGCTATTCTATTTAAATCTAGCTTACAGTTAACCACGTATGACTGTAAACTACCTCTAGATTCCAATGCAGAAATTCTCATCTCCAAACTTCAACTTAACAATGCCAAATCCATCTATATTATCTGTACGTATCGACCTCCTGGAAATAACATAGCCACCATGGAAAATATCCTTTACTGGCTATCCCAACACCTGCCCCAAGAAACCATAATCCTAGGTGATATAAACATAGATTGGAACTCCTATTCTAGCCACCTCCCTACACCCACATTAACCTATATGTTTTTTCTCAAGCCATTACCTCCCCCACCAGAATAAATAAAGCTGACAAGAAAGCAAGCATATTAGACTGGATTCTTATAAATAATCATCCTCACATTTAGAATTCTGGAACCCACCCTGATGATATAAGTGACCACTCACTTACCTATATCATCAGGCATAAAGCCAACACTCCCAATCCAACCTCTATCAGAAAAATCAGATCCAAAAAGAAGTTTAACCCTGATCTATTTCAAATGGAACTAAGAGCATGCAAGTGGGTTCCCTTAAGACACCTCCCTTCAGATGAAGCCATTAAATACTTTAATTCTAATTTCTTGCCATTCTTAACCACCATGCTCCAACCAGATCTATCAGAATTAAAACCAATTCTGCCCCATGGCTTTTAAAGGAAACCAAACCCAAAATCCATCTCAGAAATGAATATTGGGCCAAATGGAGAATGACTAAAATCCCTGTAGACCAACAAACCTTTAGACAGCTAAGAAATGACACTAAGAAAGCTACACTCTCTGATAAAAAAAACTAATACCTACAATTTCAACAACCTAACCACAACAACCCACAAAAATTCTGGGCAAGCATTAACCACTTACTCCATCCAGGTCAATCCACTACACCAAACCCTCAAAATACAGACCAGGAAAATCTCATGCATGCAGCCAATACCTTCAATACCTTTTTAACGGATGCAATCCAAACAGTAGCTAGTCAGCTATCATCTAATACCTTTACTCTACCTTCCTATAACTCAACCCCACCCTCTCCTTTTCATTTCAAACCTGTCCCAACCACATATATTCTAACCCTTATAAATAAACTGAAACCATGCTCTCCCTCATCAGACCAACTACCTTCTGAATATCTATAGTTATCGCCAAGGCTATTGCCTACCCCATTTCCATACTAATCAATAGAACTATTAGAGAAGGTCACATCCCTACCTTATGGCAAGTCGCCCATATTATCCCCCTGCATAAAGGTGGACACTCCACTGAGCTCTCAAACTACCGCCCCATTGCCCTACTTTCTTCTTTGGCTAAGATCATGGAGAAATGCATCCACAGGCAATTACTCGACTACTTAATCAAAAATAACTTACTTTCCAACTGTCAACATGGTTTCAGACCTTCACACAGCACTACCACTGCCCTCCTTACCTTTACTGATTGCATTAAGAGTAACAGCAACCATAATAATCTTTCCTCTGCACTATTTATCGACCTGTCTAAAGCATTTGACATGGTAAATCACCAGATTCTCATAAACATACTAAAACCCCTGTCATTAGACCCACTTGTCATAAAATGGTTCCAGTCCTACCTAGATAAATGACAACAGGCTGTATTATGGCATAACACTCTATCCACCCACCTTCCTGTTACCCTTGGTGTCCCTCAAGGGTACATACTAGGACCTCTCCTCTTCTCCATATTTATTAATGACCTTCCCCCAAGCCACATGCATACAATATGCTGATGACTCCACACTGATATGCTCAGCCACATCCACCTATGACCTTCACTCTCTTACCCAGAAGGTATTTAACACAGTTGAACAATGGGTCACACAGCACTGCCTTCTCTTGAACCCCCCAAAAAACAAACTCCTCCTCTTCAATCCTACTCACAAGTCCTCTCCTTTTGATTTCCCTGTTACATCCACCAATGGTACCATTATATCACCAGACCCTACCACCAAACTACTTGGTATCACCATCAACAACAATCTGAACTTCGACATCCATATCAACAATGCTATAAAGACTGTCAACAAAAAACTTGGCACTCTTTATAGGATTAAACCCTTCCTTTCACCTACAGCCAAAACAACTATAGCTCACACTCATCTAATCTCTACACTCCTCTATGCCTCACCCATTTTTACTAATCTATCTAAGAATAACCTCAGCAAATTGGAAATGTCCTACAATAACATTGCCAGATTTGCTAGAGGCAACCCATATAGAACCCACCATTGCATTAATATAAAGCAGCTAGGATGGCTAGAACTACAAAACCTGATTAAATTCCACCAACTAACCATTGCCCATAAAACTCTTTATCAAGCTTCCAACACTCCTAGTCTATCTACCCTCATCACCCCCTATAGAAATCTGAAGTCCTTACGGTCATCACACAAACTTCTTGTACACACCTCTAAACCTAACAACAGGGCTGGGGATACTCTCTTCTCTAATGCTGTTGGAAAATCCTGGAATATTCTCCCCAGTGACCTCTCCTCGCTTGCCTCTTTATCACTCTTCAAAAACAGACTGAAACTTTTCCTCAAAACACACTGGCTATGCCCATATACTAAACCTGACTAGTCATTTATCTCTTCAAACTTGGCTCTGCCTATCCCTTACTTCTCACCAACTGTTATATCTTCCTAGTAACTATAAATTTCATCTCTCTCTAAATTACATTATATCCAATCTTTGTGGATACTTATATCAAGTAAACCCTTTATTAATATCACTATACAATTAACTGCCTTTTTTATTATGTACTCTACCTGTATAATGTATTGTACCTGCATTTTGTACTGTTATGATTCTTTCCCTCATTGAACATTCAGTGCTAACCTGTATGATGCACTGTATTTGTGACTGTTGTTGTTTGTTTATGCTATTTGTTGTTTTTATTTGTTGTTTATGTCTTGGAGCTTATCTCCCCGGGCCTCTACTAAAAATGGGCATATATCCAGTTAGACTAGCCCGATCAACAAATGTAAAATAAAATAAATAAAATCTCTGTTCAGTTTTTCTACAGATACAGAATCTATAGGAGCAGCAAGCCTCAGGTTAGGGAACGTTCAACCTCTGCCCATACAGGGACATCCTCAGAGGTTAGAGGTGGTGACATCTGTCCTCTAGGCATTGTGGCACATTGCTGTCTGGTAAGCCTCACTGAAAGCTGACTTGGTTGAGGATGTGGGTGGAGCAAGTAGTGGGCAGACCCCTTCAGCTGTCCAGATTCTCTTCAGTGGGTAAATGATATGCTGCCCTGGTTGGTGTCAACCACAGTGCCACAACAGGCCCCTGCCCCCTCAACATCATGACTCTCCAATGCAACACCATCAGGCAGTGGAAACATTTCGGGTTCTGTGGAGCAGGGATTTTTGCTGGGCTCTACTCCTCTTCACCCCTCTCCTTCTCTTATCTTCTATCTTATACTCCCTTACCTATTCCTACCCAAACCACCCTCTTATATAAAAAAAAAAATCTGAAAAGAATAGGGGGTCAAGCCCCCAAAAAACATAGTACTCATCCTCCTTTCCCACATCCTCCATCACAGCCCTCTTGATGTTTTCCTTGTGTGTTCCCCTCTTTGTTATGTCTTCCCTTTTTCAGTCTTTCCCATCTCCACATTCCCATTCTTTAAAGCAAGCAATGGGTTGTCCACAAAATGATACTCCTATATAAAACATAATAAACTCCTTTTTTAAAAAAATATTAATAACAAAAGCTGCATTATCTGGCATTTGCCTTAAGTCTTTCAAGAGTGACTGCACATGATCGCATTTGTCCTCATTATCTGAGATCTATGAAATCTTCACACAGTCCTTCACACATACCTAAGGAATATTTTCAGCTACTTTACACTTTTGCCATAAGTGGGCATGATTGTTAAAATGCCTTCACATTTACTTAGTGTGAATAACCTGCTTACTGTATTTGCATATAGGCAGAGTTGCGCTCTTCATAGATACCTGCTACACAAGTGGACAGCTTGGGACTATGAATACCACCCATTACATTCAAATCACAAAAAATGGTGGTAATAATAAAGTGGCCTACAGCTAGACAAATAATGAAGCAATGTTACATCTCATGCTTTAGCCTCATGAAAGCTGTTTTACTGACTTAATTTCCCAAATGAAGAAATATGTGTTCAGTCCCAGCAGCCCAAAATTAGAAGGCATATGTATTATTTATTTATTTGCCTTTTTCCACCAGGTTTGTCTGACTGGGTTTAGTCAGAAACCCCTTTTCAACAGAGGCCCAAGGCAAAAATAAACGAATATTCAGTAATACACATGAACAGACATGAAGTAATATACAAGGACAATTACACAATCATGTGCTAATTAGATTACATGTATATGAAAAAACACAACTATTGTTGTATAATATATATATATATATATATATATATATATATATATATATATATATATATATATATGCATTAATAAATGTTGACCATTGAGAATTTGAAGAGATGTATTATTATGCTGGTCAAATAGATCATGTGATAAGTGCTTAAAAAATAAAAAAAATGGAGATTAGGGAAAGAACTAGGTAGGGCAGAAAATTTTAATATTGTTGTTATGAGGTGAGGTATAAAGCACGTTCAGAGACAATTAAATATAAGAATATAATAAGGTTTATATTATAACAATAGATGTGGGGGGAGCAGTGTCACAAAACTATGTATATGGTTGAAAGATGCTAACAAAACTATTCAGATACTGGTGAAGACTGATTGCGAGGCATAGGATTCTGAATGCAGAGAAGTGGTTTGATAATATGGCAAGCCACAGTATTTATCCTGGAGATATACAGGAGCTGATCCGTTAGGATAGCTGAAGTTTTAGTTGTGTTTTAAATGAGTTTGCATTCTGAACTGACTTCAGTGTAAGTGGGATGTGGTTCCATAGTTTAGCACTTTTTCAGTTTAGTCATGAGTTGATTATAGTGATTACATGTTTTTCTCTAGAGCATAAAATTCTGTGAGGGGAATAATGCTGTACTAAGTTGTTAAGGGCTGAGCATTTTTCTGGGCTATACAGAAGCCTATGTATTGTAGATAGCTGATAAAGAGCTAGGTGATGTAGTTCTGACCAGTTTAATTCTCTGAAGGTTAAGCAGCGGTGTGTTCTTTTGTCATAATTTACTGCAAATTTGGTTATTTTATTATAACATTATAACATTGCTCATTTGGCCAGTTGTGAGACTTGAATATTACTGAAGATTTGAACAGTGTAGAGGAAAGATGGCAGTAAGAAAGTAGAGGTTATATTTCTTCTGGCTATGTCAGTGAGGTAGGTTTTTACTCTGTGTAATGTATCTATTTTTTGACGAGTTTCTTTAACCATGTGTGATATATGGTGGTCGAATTTCAACTGCTCATCAGTGATATCACCCAGTACTTTTGTATGATTTGTTTTATCATGGTATTTTTGACAGAGATGATAGTAAATGTTATTTTTATTTATTTACTTATTTTATTTTATTAATTTGACATTTGTTGACCGGGTTTGTCCAATTGAGCCGGACCCCTTTTTCAGTGGAGGCCTGGGGAGAAAAGCTCCACAAAATTAATATAAAGTATAAACGTATAAAAAAAATAGTAAAAAACTTAGAACAATATAACAGATATACCAAAGATATGAAATGCACTTACATGGTTTAAACACAGTGAAAAAGCATGGTTTAAACACAGTGAAAAAAACATTATAATTATATACAGTATTATATCAAATTAAATGAGCATGTCTAGCAATACAATCAAAGTAGAAGAGAGGCCATAATATAATACGAGAAATGTGGGTTACTAGTGTTGATTTGGTAGAGATGTCTTTTGGGATAAAGACTAGTAATTTGTTTTATTAAGATTTAGAAGTTGTTAATTATTTAACCATGTTTCAGTCAGTGAGAAGGATTGTAGTGTAAGGTATTGGAGTTTAGAGAGAGATTTCACAGTACAGATTAGGGTCGAGTAATCAGCATGTTGAACTAGTGTAGCATTATTTGTAGCAGTGTAAAGGCCATCAGTGAATATGTTGAAAAGCACAGGGCATAGTATAAATCCTTGTAGGACAGCAATATTTACTGGCAAGAAAGTGAAGAAATCACTATTCTGTTTCAGTTTTTGTAGTCTGTTTGAAAGGTACCTATGGAACCATTTCAGTGAAGAGCTGGTGAGAGCTAAGGATGAGATTTATGTAAGAGTTTTATGTGGGAGACAGTCCCCCAGATTCAATAAGCCCTGCACGGTGTGCAGGACTAACACAGGTGCTCCAGCAGGCAATATGTCTGCCATGCGATCCAGGAATAAGCTGCAGGGACGTGCACGAGCACTCCTGCACTAGTCCTGCATGGACTCAGCTCCTGTATGCAAATTACCCCATTTGCAGGTGAAATCCATGCAAATGAGGTGAATTTGCTATCCAGGAAGCTGTCAACCGGCCATGCAGGACTAGTGTAATCTGTAGAAATGTACTCGGTTAGTAACCGAGTACATTTCTGTAAACTACAAAATGGTGCCATGACAGCTCCAAATAAAGGGTGTATATTATGTTGAAAGTATGCCAATGGCCAATATATGCATATTTATATACACTTGCTGCTGGGTCAGTGTAACAGTTCATCACCTTGATACAGTGATGCCAGAGGATCCCATACTTGTACATCCATCGATGTGACAGTATGGCCTTATCTTGCTGTGGTAGTACCTCACAGCTGTACAGATTCACACGGATTACCCAGAGGCAGGGGTCATAGGTCAGGACATTATCCCTATTGTGTTGTATGAGCAGGTTTCTAGCTACCCATTTTTGTGTTTGCAGCCAGGGATAGTATGTGCACACGGCTGTGTGTCGGACTTTGCACATTCCATGCTGCCCATGCTCCCACCCCCTTCTATTACTCTATCCTCTTCCATACATTATGTATACATTTTCTGATACCTTCCCTATAGTTATCACCTCATCACAGCTGTGGTTTGGTGTTGGTCCACAGTTCATGCAGTGGGACATGGTGGACATGTTACTGTGGTTTGTCCACATGGCCTTGCATATGGGTTATGTGGAGTGTGTTATGGTGTTATTTGGGTGTCCATGACATAACATACATTGGCAGTACGGGTGAGACTCAGGCCTTTGGCAGAGGCCTGTAGGCCATTTGGTGGTGATGCAGGCCAGCTGTAGCAGGCTGTTGCATTCTGTCAGTCCTACAGTACCCGACTGCCATACAGTATATTCCCCTGGGGTGACAGGTTAGGTGTGCTAGGTGTTCATGCCAATACTTTCTATCGGTATTGATCAGGTGGTGTAGATGCTGGCAGGGTGCTGCTTACAGCTAGGAACACACCTGCATGGGACACCTGCACTGCATGCTGCATTCTTTCACTATTGCCATACACAGGTGGGGGTCATATTGTACCCATTCCCGACAGCAGGGATAAGACCGGAGAGATACCTGTGGGTGGTGGTTGGGTGAGCTGGGTGCATGTGTGCTATGGACATTACTTGCATCTGACTGATAGATATGTATGGCCATTCCAGTTATGCTGGCTTGTGCAGGGAGATCAGCTGTTTCTCCATACATCAGTCCTATCACCTTTGTGATCTGCAAGTGTTCGGCCAGACAACATCGGTATTCCCTACCACAAGCCCAGATAATGTGATACATATCTGTATGTACAATTCCAAGGGTGTGTCCTTTTCACCGTTACACATTATACACTGTATGTCTGGGGTACTTTTCCCTGTGTACTGCTTGTATATCTAGCCCAACAGTCATGCCATGTCCATCTTTCAGATGGTGACACATAGTACCGCCATACATTTACAATGGCTTACTGCTAGAATGTGTTATACTGGGAAGCATTGTATTTGGCACTGCAGTTATGAGGACTTGGCCCTGTCATTGGCAGTAGTGGACAATGGCCACCAGGTCAAACCTCAACATGCATACATATTGACCACTCTCACACAATATGAAACACACACCAACCTAACACATGCATACCTGCATATTGTACAGATGCTACAATCTATCCTGCTACATTGGCCACCTCAGGTCATCTGTGCTCCACTGGTATTATACCTACACATACATGTTACTACATGTCTACATGGGAAAGGTGGGGGGCACACCTGACTGTTACTACATTTCTACATAGAATTGGGGGGCATACCTGACGATTTTGACATTTCTACATAGAATTGCAGAGGGGGGCATGCCTGACTGTTACTACATTTCTACGTCAGATTGGGGGGCTACACCTGACTGTTACAACTTGTCTACATCAGATTGGGGGGGGACACCAGACTGTTACTACATTTCTGCTCTGTGCTGTTCTTGCTGCAGCTGTTTCTGCAGGATCATATTGTGTAGCATGGCCATATGATGACAATCTGAGTGCATGTAGCTGGGGAGTACTGCAAGGCTCCACCGGATGTGTCCAGGCACCGGTACCATGACTTCAGCATCCCAAACACATGCTCTATTATAATTCTCGTCTGTGCGTGTGCCTCATTATGGAGTTCTAGTTCAGGTGCATTTCTGATGGGCGTCATCAGCTACAGCTCCAGTGCATAACCAGCATCCCCCACTAGGTGACCGTAAGGGATGTCTCCATTGGCAAATCTCTGGTACAGCTGTGTCGGATGCCAGATGTGGGAATTGCGTAGCTTCCAGGGCAGCTAGCACACACATTCATTATTATGCCCTGGGTATTGCACACGACCTGACAGTTGATGAAGGGGAAGCCCTTGCAGTTGATGTAGACCATACCCCACTCACTGGGTGGTGCTTTGATGCATATGTGCATGCAGTCTACCTCAGGGTATTCTGCTATTTGGTGGAAGAGACGCATATTGCTGGCCAACATCTCACGGGTGTTGGGGAAGTATACGTGCTCACCAGGATGTGCTTGCATGGCATCCAGGAACTGGTGGAGTACCCTGGAGGCTGATGCCTGTGAGATCCCTATGATATCCCGAGTTGGCCTTTGGACGGTACCTGTGGCTAGTATTCTTAGGCCTACACATACCTTGGTATCCACTGGGATGGGTTCCCCTCTGTTAGTTGTGTGTGTCAGGCGTGGCCGGCACAGCTCAACAATTTGCTGTAGGAGGTCCCTGTCCACCCTATAGCGCTCCACTATCTCCAGCTCATGTAGCTCCTGGTAGGTTAGCCTGGGTCTGTACACTCTCTCTGTCTCCTCAATGTGTGTTGGTCGACAGCATTCCCATCCTCACCACCCTCAGCCTCTTCCACATGTTGATGTATGATAGCTACTGCAGCTCCTATCATTTTGTTGTTTTTGTTTGTTAAAATTTCCCTGCTTGTATACAATGGTGGTGTAGAGTATGTAGGAAAAAACAGAGGGAAAAGTGTTTGCATAGTTTATAGTAGTGTTCTGGGCTGGGCTGGTCTGCTGCCTGTATAATTGGCTGATTCTGATACATTTCACCTGCCAGCTATGCTAGTTCTCCCTGATTACCTTCCTACTGATGTTTTCCCTTCCCTTCCCATTGCCTTCCTGTTTAAGCCCAGGGGCGCGCCATGCAAACACAGTGCTCAAATGTGCACAGAGCTGCTATTTCCTGTTTTTTTTCCCTTTAAAACCTGCTTAGGCAATGTAAAATAGTGCTAGGCAGCCTCAGACACACCCCCCTTGCTTAGCACTGCTAAGCTAAGGGCAAACCCGAGCCACAGGGCTCCAATCCACTTACAATATGCCTGACACCCCCCCCCCCCCACACACACACACACATGATGTCAGCTAACTCCTAGGCTTGCACCAGGCTATTCCTGCTCTTACACTGTTGGGTGCTGACTAGCATTGAGGGGAAATCTGGGATTCAGTATCATTCCCCTCATTTGCATATGATTGCCTGCTGATGCATAGTTACAGGTCCCAGACTGAGCCTCCCCCCTTAGCAACCACTATTCACTGGCCATGTTGTCTTCTGCCTGCCATTGAGTATAATGACAAAATGGTGATTTTGATTATAATGCTTATTTTAGTTTTTTTTTTTTTTTTTTTTTTTATTTTTCACCCGATCCTGTTTGCGCGCAGCTGCCCTATGCTCAAACAGTCGAAACTGGCTAAAAAAAATAAAAGTTTTTTTTTTTTTTTGCAATTGTTTTCCATGCCAATGGCCATATATAAAACTTGTAGTCACTGATATGCTTGGACTGATAGACGAGAATAAATATAACCATCTCATTCATAAAAAAAACATGCTTACATATTTGGTTAAAAACTCAAACATCCTAATAAAAAACCTTAATAAAAAGTGTTTGACTACAAAATATCTGATTCAACTTATTTAAAACCTACTAATGCTTCAATGGTCTAGCTCTTAAAAATGGTTTAAGCGAAACTCTATTGTTTAAACCAGGATACCTTTCAGCTTGTAGTTTTAGTATCCACTTCTGCTCAACAGATTCAGTTCTATTGTTGAGGTCTCCCCCTCTAACACTGACATGTAAAGTTTCTACAACAAAAAACTTAAACCTATGTTCACAGCCTTCCTTCATCACATGCATAGCTAGGGCATTAGGCTCTTTAGAGTTCCTGATGTCACGAAGATGCTCTAAAATCCTATCTTTGAAGGGTCTGTTCATTTTGCCAATATAATATGCGTAGCATGTCATACAAAAACTAAAATACACTAGATTCTTGGTATGGCAGTCAGCATAAAAATCAATATTAATAACAAAATCTAGCTGTGGGTGTGTAAAATTACCTCCTGAATATATATATGCACAGGTTGTACAGTCTTTAAAAAGATAATATGGGTAGGTTGAACATATGTTTTCATCGTTTTTATTGTTTTTATGGTTTTAAGCTTATAGGTTTAACGAGAAGTTAATTGGATCGACGATTATTTAAGATTATAATAATCTTTTTTGTGTTGGTTTTTAATTATGGTGCAGTATGATTTTAGTTTGTTATACTTGCACCTTTTAGGATGAAAGTACTTTGTTTGCTTCACCTCTACCGGTATTAGCAGCTCAAGCAATGACGCTGACTGATTCAGCAGGTGGTTCCAATTCTTTTTTACTGAAAGAACCACTAAAAATACAAGGGAGATTGAGGAATCGGTTTCAGAATCCCAGGATAAGACGGATTCAGAGCGAGGAAGACACAGCAAGGACAGTGAAAAGAACCAAACAGGTTTAGTATACAACATTTCATCTATTGTGTTAATTGAGACACAGACTGCAGTTCTGAATAGAGGCTTGACTTTTGTACCAGCAGAGCCGGCAGTTTTAACTGATGTCCTACAAGATTTACACATGTTTGGCAGGACTTTAACTTTGAAAACAATGTTTAAGGATGCTGTTTGTAATGATAGTGTTTTTAAAAAACCTAGTGTATTTGCACCCCCTCCCAATTCTACTATTGATTTGTTTACAGAGGTCTGTGAGAGGCAACTGAGACAAAAATTTTTAGACAAACAGAATGATTGTTTTTTTAACTTTACTATTGATGAGAGGCAGGCTTTATCTGAGTTGAAATGTTTAAATAGTGTTGAAGTAAGACCAGCTGATAAAGGTGGAGCCATAGTTGTGCTGGACATATGTTTGTATATCTCATTGATGATGGAATTATTAACAGACATAGACACCTATGTTCCCATACCGTTGTATACTTTGACAGGTGCTATAGAGAAAGTTGAGTTTTTAATATTTGATCTATTGATTACTGGTTTGATAACAGAGCCATTGTTTGAGTATTTTAAAGTCAACAATCCCATTACCCCTATGCTATATGGGCTCCCCAAGATACACAAAGATCTTTATAGACCACCTATGAGACCTATTGTGTCCAGCAGGGGCTGGCTTACAGAACTGTTGTCTATTTTTGTGGAGAAAAATTTACGTACTGTTTTGAATAAGTGTGAACTGTTTTAAAGGATACGAAAGATTTCCTTGCTCAGCTGTCTAGCCAACTTGGTAATATTAATGGTACGTGTTTCTTTGTTACACTAGACATTGCTTCACTCTTTACCATGATACCCAATGAATGGGGAATAGAGAGTGTTAGGTCTCTATTACACACACACAATGTATCTAATGACAAGGGCAAACTGATTTGCAGTCTTTTGGAAATCATTCTGGAGAACAATGTGTTCATTTTCAATGAAGTACATTACCTGCAGAAGGTTGGCGTGGCTATGGGCACAGCTTGTGCAAACAGCTACTCCAACCTGGCTCTGGTAGGATGGGAGACACAACAAGTACTTACAAATGACAGATACAGCTCCTCAGTTGGTTGGTATGTATGGTTTGTGGACGATGTTTTTTTTTTTTGCTTTGGAAAGGGACGGAGCATTTACTGTTCGAGTTTATTCAGTACATTAATAGTACGAATGATTTTTTAAAGTTTACTCATAAATATTCAGCTACCAAGATAGACTTTTTAGATGTGCAGATCAACAGGGATATGCTAGACACTGTCACTACCAGTGTTTACAGGAAAAGTGTTAGAAAAAACAGTATCCTGCACAACAACAGTATGCAGCCGAACCATACAAAATTGAATGTTCTTAAGGGGCAAGTTTATCGCATTATGTGCCTTCACAATAAAGAAACTGACTTGAACATTGCCCTAGCTTCGTTGAAAGAAGAGTTCTTGAGTAGGGATTACAACTGTGACACCATAGACACACAGATTTCTGAAGCCTGGAAGGAGAGGATGGGTAGGTGTAGACCATTCTTTAGCACTGACTCTAGGACAGAGGTTGGTCAGACTTCTAATCTGATGAATGATGGTGGATCCACAAATAATACTGTTGGCACTAAACTGAGAATGCCTTTGACATTTGCCAGCAATATTAATATGGTATGTGATGTCATTAAGACAAATTGGGACATTTTATTAACAGTACCCGAGTTACGATGTGTTATCAATAATAAACCAGATTTTACGTTTAGAAATAATAGCTCTTTGAAGAAACAACTATGTTATAGACCCCTGAAACATAACACTCATGTGCAGTCAGAAAGAGTGAGAAAGAGTTCATATGTAAAAGATGTACAGCCTGTGCATATATATATATTCAGGGGGTAATTTTACACACCCACAGCTAGGTTTTGTTATTAATATTGATTTTTATGCTGACTGCCATAACAAGAATCTAGTGTATTTTAGTTTTTGTATGACATGCTATGCATATTATATTGGCAAAACGAACAGACCCTTCAAAGATAGGATTTTAGAGCATCTTCGTGACATCAGGAACTCTAAAGAGTCTAATGCCCTAGCTATGCATGTGATGAAGGAAGGCTGTGAACATAGGTTTAAGTTTTTTGTTGTAGAAACTTTACATGTCAATGTTAGAGGGGGAGACCTCAACAATAGAACTGAATCTGTTGAGCAGAAGTGGATACTAAAACTACAAGCTGACAGCTATCCTGGTTTAAACAGCAGAGTTTCACTTAAACCATTATTAAGAGCTAGACCATTGAAGCCTTAGTAGGTTTAAAATAAGTTGAATCAGATGTTTTGTAGTCAAACACTTTTTATTAAGGTTTTTTATTAGGATGTTTGAGTTTTTAACCAAATTTGTAAGCATGCTTTTTTATGAATGCGATGGTTATATTTATTTTCGTCAATCAGTCCGAGCATATCAGTTTTCTATATATATATATATATATATATATATATATATATATATATATATATATATATATTTTTTTTTTTTTTTTTGTACATTTGTATTAATTAATGCCAATTATTACATCACTCTCAAACTTGATTTGTATTGGATGAAACAGGTTTAAATGTTGAGTAACTGCTGACATGCTTTATTATGGTCTGATGAAGCGGAGCTTTGGTCTGTGAAAGTGCCTACCCTGTGTATTTTTTGTACCCATTAAATATTTTGAACTAAGCTGTGCTTGGAACCTTTGCTGTTTCTTTGACAATTACTATGTTTTCAGTTGGTTCCTGTGTCGAAAGTGAGGTTTGTTTGTAGTTAGGTAGTAGTAGTTCTATTCCCAGACATGGCAACTGTGTGTGTGTCTCTCTGTCTATGTCGAGAGCAATGCTTTTTAGGCTAGTCACACTCACTATAATTCATATGCCCTACTTTGACAAGCCTGCTGTTATTCATTTTGAAATACACCTTTGTGCAAGGAGTACTCCAGTAACCTCTGTGGCACGTCCTATAACAGTGTAATGCTATAGTGTGATATAGTAGTTTGGTAGTGGTTCTATTCCCAGACATGGCAAGTGTGTGTGAGTTTGCTTGTCTGTGTAGGGTGCAATGCTTTTTGAGGCCATTCACAGTCACAACAACCTCCATTGACCTTCTTTGTTAAGCCTGATGATGTAATTTCCAATGAAATACACCTTTGGGGAAGGAGTAGGCCATTAATCTCCATGGTGTGTCCTATAACTGCATAATGCTGTATTGTGATAAACTAGTTAATTAGGAGTTCTAATCCCAGACATGGCAAGTGTGTGTGTGTGTGTGTGTGTGTGTGTGTGTGTGTGTGTGTGTGTGTGTGTGTGTGTGTGTGTGTGTGTGTGTGTGTGTCTCATCCATATCCTATGTGGAGGTGGCTGTGAGTGTGTAAAAACTGGACACATTGTGGAGTGGGTTTTGCAAATTTCTTATATTGTGGCCCTATTATATGTCACAATGTCCACCTTACAAGGATAACAGATGTCAAATAGCTGAGAGGCTGGGGTGCCAATCCATACCCCTACATGTGACATCAATGCCTGGTGAACAAAGTAAGCAACCCTTGTATTACCCAGAGAACACTCTCAACCCATGTCTCATACACAAACACACTTGCCTAGGCAACAACCGCTATGTTGGTAGTACCTTGCATATTGCCCACAGATAGTAACCATGGTGTGATTGTAGTAGACTAGAGATGGCATGGCACCCTGTCCATCAGTACAATAGGCTCGTAATTAAAGACAGTGTCCCTTCACTATGTTCCCCACTGGATGCCTGCAACAACTGTGGTGCCATCAAATGTGACCCACAAAGGACATACCATGCCTTAAACACATGCCCTGTATGGGCAGATGCCACTGACACCAGGGAATACCTGTATCATGCTATCAATGTAGGTGCAGGGTCAACCTGCTATCCATTACCAGTTCCTGCCACATGAGGCCAGGACTGGCACATCTGATGATAACAATCTGTGTACACAACATGGGCCAGACTGCCCAGGTACAGTTCCACATGTCACTGTACATGCATGTGGGGAGTGTGCACATCACAGACACCGTCCTTGTCATGGACTACAGAAGACATATATGGCAGGCATTGCACAGCACTGGCCACACACAATAGTAACCTAGATGACTGGATGGTGACTACAATATCCACCTGTGTGGGCCAATCCAGACACTACACCCCTGAGCCACACTGCAGACCATTGTCATGTGATCTAATGCCAAGGTATACCCTTCACCTAGCCGTGTATAGCCTTCTGGCACAGTCAACCACTGCACACCCTTGAAGCAATGCACCCATGCCTGTCAGTACTGGCACCCTGTGTCTGTGTGTGTGGTGTATGATGCTTTCAACCACATTCACACTTACTACAACTCCCATTGGCATACTGAAGCATGCTGTCTGATGTCAGACACCTTCACATACCCTTTGCCCATATAACCTCCGGATAACCCCTGTGGTGCATGTGATACCTGCGCATTACTGTATTGTGACAAACTAACTAGTTAGGAAGTGTATTCCTGCCCTGCCAAGTGTGTCAATGTGTGTGAGTCCCTGAGAGAGTGTGGCTGTGTTGACACTGACACCTGTTCATGTGGAAAAGCACATGTACTACACCTACCATATTGCTACTATATCACTGTTGCAGATGTCACTCACTATCACATATACGTTTGGACAGCTCCTGAACATGTAAGCTATGTGGCACATGCAAAAACTGCATAGATATGTAATAGCAATACATAGTCAGGGGTTTGAAACCCTGTACTGCTGGGTGTATGACACAAACATGCTTAGGTTTCACTCTCCCACCCCCTCCCTGACTTACTTTGTCTCTGTCTGTCTCTCTCACTCCCTCTCTGGTGGATATGGAGAAGTACACCTGCTTTGCTTAGGCAGCAGCTTGTTTACTTTGTAAGTGCTGCTCATGATCAGCTGATGGCCTCTGCACGAATTGCAGTTCTCTTCTAGCTGACTGCATGTAGAACACCTGTGGTAAAATTCCCATAGCCAATTGCATGAAAACACACTCCAATATCTAGGAACATCATGTTGGTGTTAGGCCTTTTCATTCACTGTGTGCAGGACCTAGATCTGGTGTTTGGCAAACAGTATCACAGATGGTTTTGGGATTTACCTCTAACAACATACACTGTGGAAACAGGCCAACAGACAGGAGGGCGATGTGCCAGATATGACTACAGAATGTAAGTGTTGCTATTCTACATTTTGAGTAATGTTGGTTTAATAGGTGTGTGTGGATATGGCTGGTCTACATGTCTTAATACCTATCATGACAGTGCTATGCTTTGAGGAAACCCCCATCTCTAGGGTCATCTGCAGACTGGACAGTGTGTGGAGCCTTTGCTTCTTGTATTACTCACAGAACACCTATCTGAGAACTGCAGAAGCATTGTGTGAGGATTGCAGTCAGTACATGGTGACAGCCATGAGAGTTACTGACTTCATATCCCTCATAGGACGTATGTCGCAACAAATCCTGGTATGACAGTAAATGTATGAGGTTATCACAGCAACATGCCAATATTGGGCCAGTGTTCGTAGCTCCAACTACAAGTCTGTCAACCTTTGTACATATGTCATGCAGTAAGAAATGCATATGTTCTGTGCACCATTATTTATTGACATCATACCTGATAACAAGCCAGTCAGATATCAGACTGCTAGACATGTCATGTATAGTAGGTGTTGTTTCTGAAGAAATAACTTGGGCATTCTGCGGTTGGGTGTACAGTACTGGGGTTGTGTGTACAGTACTGGGTGATTGTCGACAGTATGTGTATTGTGCATATGTACCTTGGGCTGTTCACAGACTGTGGTAGATGCCATTGTTCTTGGTCCTGTTCTATCTGATGTTACATGCTGCTCCAGTGTATTGTACCCTATTGGCTCACATGTCTGTAGGGCCAGGCACACATGTGTCCCATACCACAGACAGCCATCGGACCATACTGTGCCACGACCCAGTGTATGTAGGGTTAGTGTGTGAGTGGCACATATGAGGATGGTGTTTATCAGACAGTCCATATAGTGTCATATTAAGCTTGTGTACCATATGTGGCCATAGCTGTGTGTACATTGATTGTGGGTATGCACTTTCTCACAGGTGTCTGTTACTCTGTGCTGTGACATGTGTGAAGAGTCTGCTATAATTGAAGGTACATGTATATACCCCCATATAAAATGTAGTCCAGTGTTGTGGCAGTCCGCCTGTAGTTTGCACAGTGCTTCCTGACATGACTAGCAGCCTAGTGTAATTACCCAGTGTGCTATGTCCAGTTATTTGCAAGACATACTGCTGTTAGCCCACCATAACTGTTGTGTATTTCTGACAAAGCAGTGGGATTCTGTACAGATGTATGCCACTAACTATTGGGTAGTATGTGGCCATGTGACCTCTGCACCACCAGGTATTATGTGTCAGGACAGACGGGCGTGTGTGCATGCATAAACTGTGTGGGCATGTCTAGTCCAGTATTTACATGATATTACCATGTACATGGCTATTAACATCCACATTGGGAGGCATGGTCCACATGTCTCGCATGAAGGGGTTATGTGTACACCTGTGGACTGACCACAGAGTGCCACAATGTCCACATATATTGGTCATATCTCTGCTATAGTCCACAGGATCATTACTGTGCTAGCAATGGTACTGTACTATGATGTCCTTAGTATGTCTGTCAGTAGTCAATGGAGCACATGTCAAATGCAGATGTGACCTCCCACACACAATATGTCTGTTAAGACAACTCCTGTTACAGTAGCAACATTCTACATATATACTTGCAATACATACATGACATCCCCTTGCACTAAGCGGTTGGGACTATTGGTACTGAGGTAGGACTCCATTCCATGATCTGGACATATGGTAAACATATATGTATACATATTTATCCATATATCTCTATAGATATATACACATATACATATCTATATACATATATGGATATATATATATATATATATATATATATATATATATATATATATATATATATATATATATATATATAAACACTCAAATATATACATATACACAGCAATATATGTCTACACATATACAGATATAGATACATATGCACATATAGTTATGGATATCTACATATATATCGACATAAATATGTATATCTGAATAGATATGTATGCACATATAGTTATAGATATCTACATATATATCAACATAAATATGTATATCTGTACACATAGGATGTGCATACATATATATATATATATATATATATATATATATATATATATATATATATATATGTATGTACAATGATATCTACAAATGGCCATATATATGATGCACTATACAGATGTGTAGACAGACATATGTATGAATATACATGTGTACGTACATGTAGACATATATCAACATATGTATATGTATATATCCATATTCCTGTCATGTGTACACATGATGGTTGTGTAAACCTTCCCAGATGTATCTCACCGTATGTATCTGATATGTGTACAATATGATATAACAACATATGTGATGCAGCAGTAATATCAATAACAAGTACTACACAATTGTGGAAGTCAAAGCAACTGTTCAATACCAATCAATATGTTAGTGACAGATATATTGGAAAAACAACAACTGTCTTCACAGTGGTCATGGTGTAGTGGTTAACTGTTGTGACTGTAGTGTACAGTGTCCTGGGTTCAAGACCTGCAAGGGATGTTTATTTTGTTGCTGGGCAGAACAAGGGCTGTTGGATACAGAGTGGTTAAGGCCGTTTTGAGCAGCTTTAAGTGGGTTTGCGCGGGTTTGCGTGAAGCTAAGCAGTGCTAATGTACGGTTAAATGTATGGGCGCTTACACCATGTAGACTACACTTACCAGTGAGCAAATGTGCCTAGCTGTAATATTGCAGCAATACTGACACCTGTTAAGCATGGCTTAGCCCTGGTAACCAGTTCTCACCACCCAGTCTGATAACATAGCAGGGTAATGACATCTGTAATAAGTGTATGCAATGCCATGTACAATGCATGCATCTATGTGCTGTCATTACAGTAGCAAGGGGTGTGAGTGTCATGTCTGGGACACACAAGTATATGAGACCTGTACAACAATGTTATCTGTGTGAATGTGTTACATACAGGGGTAGTAACCCAGGGTACAGGCTGTCACACTGGCATGTAGTGTATCATGGTGGTAGTACTGTTGACAGTGCTTTCCCAGGCAAGAATAGAGTGCTAATTGTAGTACTGACAATGAGCACACCTGCGGGTATAGCTGGACTCTGAGGCCTCACTGTCATGTTTTTGGTGTGTGAGCTGTGTCACAGTATATATCCCCTACTGGATAATGATCCAACATGTGGAATGTAACTATGGACTACTGTCTGTACAGCAAATGTTAGTGAGGGCTTCCTACATGTAGTAATGGCATACATATTGTTGTCAAACATCTATCTGTCGACACATTCATTCTACTGCATAGCCACTTGCCAAGCTGATGTCTGCAAGTCCCTGCCCAATACCCATTGAGTTCTGGCAAGTGTGTACACGTGTGCATGTCTGTTTATCTGTAGGGTACAGCATTCCAAGGCCACATACTCTTATTACAGTATGCATTGCCACACAGTAGCACAGAAAGTGTTTTTGCTGCCCATAGGTGAGGCATGACAATACAACATAGATGCATATCTCTGTAGTACCACAGGTGTGATATACAATGGGTTGTATCGCAGTCATGGGCAATGTGTGATGGTGGGTATGTCAGAGTGCCATCATGGGTTCCAGTGAGTACAATATCCAATGGGGGATGTTGGTGCTGTGTACACTGTCATTACACCATGGTACACTCGGTTTATGTCCCATGTACCACTTTATGGTGACCACTGTCACCATCAACCATACAGGTAACTGATACCACAATCCAACCCAGTTATGCATGTGCTGTGTGCAGCCTACCTGTAATGCATTGGACACATGGACAAGTTAGTTAGCACCGATAGGCCCAGGTCTCTTGGATGTGTGTCACCCTGTTATGTGTCTGTTAATGTGTATATGATGGATATATGTATTGTCCATATACAACCATTACATCCCCCATTACCACACTGTACATATCTGGGGATGTTCTGCATGTAACATGTAACCTGGAACACACCTACCCTAAACGCTGTGTGGTGTGCAATGAAAGCCACGCAGTTCAGTAGCACTACATACCTAGGTAGGGGTCTAGTGCCAGTGTTGCCAAGTAAGAGTGTGCGTGCATGTGGATGGGTCTACATCAGGTTGCAGATTATACATGTCCCAGCGGGTCACCTGTCCATGTGGCACAGGCAATAACTGTAATACAAACCTGTGACATGTGTTCAACTGTATCCCGGATATGTCACAGCCATGGTGTCACCACAGTGCCATACCCCTTGTGGAATATGACTGCAGACCATCCTCCTGCTGACACATGTACACCTACAACACAAATGGATAACATTATGGAGACCACAATCACCCAGTGTTACTAACAGCTATAATGTATAATTGCTGGATGGCTACACTACCTGACATGTATGCATTAAACATTACTCCTGATAGCATGTTACACTGTAGTACATTGGTACACTGTAGTACAGTCACTGTGTGCATCAGAACCATATTAGTCTGTCCCTGCATCAATGTTATGGATGACAGGGATGTGGCATAGGTATCATCATTGTTGGTTTGCCAGAGGCTGAGGGTGGGCCATACATTTGACACCATGTGTGTAGGTGAGCAGTGTAATGAGTTGAACTGGGCATGGTGATGTGGTGTGTGTAGGTATGGGGTTGCCCTAGGTGTGTTCATATAGTGTGTGGGTATGCATGCACACAATTCTGCCATGTGGCTGCCCTATACAGGTGTTTATGAACAGCTGTAGACAATACCTAGCAGGGTGTGCAGTTCACCACCTCTGGCCACGAACATGCAGACTGTGTCTGGCAGGGGTTCCATGGGCATGTCCAGGTACAGGCCTCGATGTTCTACTCTCCCCTCTCCCCTGATGATGACAGATGTCCACTGGAACCAAGTCCCTCCTGGGACTGGCCAAGACCATTTACTCGTGGCTTGCTGTGGTGTGGTGTGGTGTGGACAGTGCCCCCTACAGTACTGGGGCTGGTACTGCCACTACAGGAGCTCCTTGATGTCCTAGCATGTCCATGTTGACCACCAGCTGTTGGTGTTGCTGGCCTACGTCCACACGGCCGTCACCACACTCCAACCACATGTTCAAGCATGGACAAACCACCGTCAATGAGGCCCATCATCTCACCAAACCATCTATCCATGACCTCGGTATGAGCATCAAGGGCACCAGACAGCTCATGGAAGTTGTCACTTCCAGATGTAAGAGCGGCCCTCTGTAGCCTCAGTCCCTGTCTGGTGTACAGTTCCATACGTGCCTGCACCCCATGAAAGCCTGAAACATGCACCTGGTGGTACCAGTTGTGGTGCATCTGCCAGAGGCATGATGACCAGCGGCCCTACCCCAAGCACCCTGGAACATCTGTCTATGTGGTGCCCTGCCAGACATACAGCTATGCCTGCTGTGACCAGACACAGTAGGTATGGATACCACACTCTGTTGTGCACTGCTGCCAATCGCCAACTGTCCCTCCACTATGGCCACTGGTGATGGGGTATGTATAGGCACTGAAACTGTGTGCAGGGTTGGGGTGGCTAAGAGGAGGATGTCAAATGATGGCGTTGTTTAGGCCCCTGACAACCCCACCTGTGCCTCAACAGTACTATCATCATCTTCGGTGTTGGTATGGACACCAACATCAGATTGCATGCAGGAGGGACCCTGACCCACCTCGCCACCTGTGGGAGAAAACAAGAAATGCACTTTAAGACCTGTACAGCATTGCATAACAGTACACACACACACACACACACACACACACACACACACACACACACACACACACACACACACACACACACACACACACACACACATACATTCCACCTTAATACCTATTTGTCCGTGATTTTACAGACAGTCCCATGTTTATTCCCATAAGTTCCCCATCCTGCATCACACTTCGTTACATACACTCATTAATACCACTCACTGATGTATCATTCTTCTAAATGCCTAGACAAGTGATCACAACACAAGACCTGTTACTCCTTTGCCTCCTTGACCTGAGTGGAGTGGTTTTAAATGGCTTCACTGCTGTTATTCAGTGTTCATGTGTATGTCCAAACATCGTGAGCATGGCCCCTATATGTGAGGGGCTACTACGTTCACTCCATAATGTCACATACTGGAGTGTCATGTGTAAGTATTGCTCAGTACATGCCAGACATGCAGATCAATCAACCTATCACGTGACAACTGTAAAATATGGATACACTCCCTGGTGTTGTCTAGTAATTCCCCAATGCATCTGTAGTGCTGCATATGGGGGTTGTTGTTCACCTCTCAGCTGAATGTGATATTAAGGGTATACCTGGTGTCTACTTTCCCTCCCAATGCATGTTCCATGCTACAGACCTTATTATACTATCAGCTGTTCTGTGATTACATATCAGACAACTTTTCCTGGTGTGTCATATGTCAGTCCATGTCCATGTACTGCACAATCCCAAAGGGATGTACTGCCATATGAACAACCCCACAATCACACATGTGTATACATGGACACCCACACACATGCACACACACATCTTACATGCATCAACCTCCCTCCACTTCACCAAAGCAAACCTACAGACAAAATAAACACACACACACACACACACACACACACACACACACACACACACACACACACACACACACACACACACACACACACACACACACACATACAGGTGAGGTTGCAAAGAGATAGTACACACAGTCCTCCCATTACCCATCTGTCAGCATGCATAACATATGGTACACAACAGCATGCAGTGCAGATATAGTAAATCTATGCTAGCAACAGTATACATGTGTGTGATGCATGGGCTGTGTTAGTAGGTGATGCCCCTTCCCCTGGAAACCACTGCACCCATGTACACAGTATTGCTGTGCACTTGTTCTGCACCCTGCCATGTACTGTGCACCAAACCTCACAGGTGCAGAACCCATTGCTGAATGTGTAGTACTGTGTCAGTTATGTCAGCTCTAATGCTCACAGCCCCTATGTTTTTCAGCAACACATAACTGGGATTATATGTGGATAGATGTCATTTGTGAATGCCTGATGTCTGGTTTGCAGATCTCAACATCAGTGGACCATGTATGACCAATCCAATACTATTACATTGACAACTGTCATACCATACCATGGCTATGGGGAGTGTACACACCCTTATTGATATGACGCACCCTTCCTTGAGCTGCCATGGTACCACATCACCGCATATATAAACAGTACATGAGCCTAATATATGACATATGTCCTGTACAGTCACATGCAGTGTCTACAAAATGTGTTACATGTGCAGATGCTGACCGTGATGCATATACTCCGTGTGTGCATATGTGTGCACACCCTTATCATGACAGTTTGTTCACCTATTATTATGTGTACTACAGTAGTCAGTATTCCTGGCAGGGGTATACTAGCATGGGCCATCTGCATTTGCCAGTGTATGGTCAGTCTGCCCTACACATGTCCCCCACATCTGCATGATTGGAAGGTCTACTCATGTGCACATCCCTTGGTGTTCACACACTGCCATCACTATTGCTGTGGGGGTTTGGTTACGTCTGCCACACTAAACCTGACTGTGGGCAGATACAGCCATTCTTAGCATCCTTAGGATCCCTGCTGCAGTGCACTGGTGTGTCATGCTGACACCCCCTCCCCACCTTCAGGCTTTGTGCACATGCTTGACAAGTATGACCTACACATGTGTGTCAATTTGCAGTGTCCCATACACAGAACACCAAGTGTTACAGCCTATTCCCAGCTAATAATGTGGACCACAGTAATACATTATGCCATAGTGGACATCTGTAACAGTTGCCATTGTAATACTGGTATATACACTGTTGTTGCACTGAATAAGGGAGGTGTTTCACACATGTCCCTACTGTAGGCCATGTGTCCCACCATTATGTTAATCCCTGTTGACACATTTTGCAATGACAGGATGTTAGTTATCTTGCAGGTGTCTGACATACCCTTCCAATACCCCATCATGGTCACTACTGTGGTGCAGTGCATTTAACAGCAGCAATATGTGAACATGTACAGCATGCATTATGGCTTGGTGTGTTTGATGTGTGCATGGAATATACCATAGCCATTACAAGCCCGGTGTATTGGCAAGCAGCAGCATAAACTATACTCACCACCTACGAGCTGCTGCCTTGGTGGTATACCAGAGATACCTACATAAGAGTGCGAGAGATGCTATGTCAGTAGCCACAGCTGTGGCATTGCTACAGGGTGGGTGCAGCATTGCAGTACATCAACAGTACAAGTCCACAATACTACCACTTATGCACATCTGTTTATTACTACTATGCAGCAACAAACTATATATATGACATGTCAGATGTGCATGATCTACCTGTACAGATGTGAATGCATATGCAACAGTGGGCTACTGATGTGCCCTGTGGCCTTACCTGCATGCTCCTCAGCCGGTGTGTGGGTAGCACCCACCTACACAATGGTGTCTGGCAGTTGTTGGCCATGCGGACGGGGTGCCACGAGGCTGGCGAGGAGCTCCTCCACACTTGTCAGGTGGGATGGATGGCATGACCCCCCCGTTGTGAGGTTATCCCCCTGGACTGTAGCAGCATGCAGATGAGCATTGCAAAGCAGGTCAGAACAATGATGCTGGACCTGCTCATAACTGCGGTTATGCAGTCCGACATCATTGACCCTGTGGACTAGGTCATTCCACAGGGCAGTCCACTCCTGCTGCTCATGGGCGGCCTGGCCAAACAGGACAAGATAGTGCTAGATAAGATAGTTCAGCACAATGTTGTTTTCAGCTGCTGAATATGCAAGTAGTTGTCCATGGGACATCTTGCCTGAAAGACATAAAGATGGAAACAGGTCTGAGCAACTCATACAGCAAGGTTACCACAGTTCTTAATACACATCTCTGTCACCTCCCCCACCATATCAGCAACAACAAACTGTACACACATCTCAATAGGTATGGCTACAGCTTACCTACCAGTGAGTCAGATATTGTATTGTGCCACACTGTGCTATGTGTTTGTAGCCATGTTCCCTGTGTGGACACTATCATTGCTGGCCTGTTACAGACTATTCACCTGCATGCCATTGTCAGGGCCACTATGGTTCCATATATGCATGTGGTATGCTTGCTATGTGATTGCTGCACATCTGACATTCTGTGTTATTGGGGATACCTATGCATGCTGTTGGAAATGTTCCAGGATTATGTAGACTATTACTATCCACATATATTCTATAACAGTGACACAATAGCATGTTTAGGGAATATTTGCCAGCAGAACCACCTCTCCATCCTCATCTGGCCATGTTACAAGGCCACATCACATGCGGGACCCACCCTGAGGCCTCTTCATCTGCTTTGTGTTTGAACACTCCTCCTGGGCCTATCTCATTTGCTCACTCAACCGAGTACAGTGAGATCATATTTTGATTTCAGACACTCATTCCCATCTGTTCAGCCCTATCCTAGCTCTATCCTAGTCGAGTCTCATTAGCACATCCTGCCTAATACAGAGAGAACATTTGAGCAGGCATACCCACTTAGGCCTTGAACTTGTCTTATTGAAGACTGCTGGAACAGGGCTTAATTCTGAGGTTTTTTTACTGGTTAATTGGGTAATTTGTTTAAATCAGTTTGCTTGTTTTCTATTGTTTTATAAAAAAATGTTGCACTTTATCTGCTTTTACTGTATTTGTGTTTCTTCCTACTTTATTACCTTAATTTGATTTTGCCTCTTCTTAAAAGTACTCAGTTGTGTTTATTCTGTTGCATTTATTACTGCTTGGTAGTAGCCTGATTAAATTGTAACTGTTATTCTAAGTCTTTTGGTTAAAGCACTTGGGCTTCAGACCAGTTGTTTTACATTAAGAAGGTTTGTGGTCTACACTGTTGTGGCAGGACAGGTAGCTTACATCCTTCTAAGCTGGGAATTGCTGATTGAAGGCTCAGTGTCTGTTATTCTAAAAGTGTATTAGTTCTGGTTCAAGCACTTGGGCTCCAGGCCAGTTATTTGATATTAAGAAGGTTTGTAGTCTGCACTCTTGTGGGAGGAGAGGCTAGATTCTGCCCTTCTGAGCTGGGAATTTCTGGTTAAAGGCTTACTGTGTCTGCTTATTTAAACTGTTTTTCTGATACTGGTGCACCTTGTCTGCTGGAGCAGAGACTAGATTCAGGCCTGTTGAATCTAGCTTTGTTTGTATAACGTGAGCACTAATCCAGGCCATCTTTTTTGGAGAAGGTTCTCCTGCACCCTAGTGGGAGGAGTGTGCGGTTAGAACTTGTCATATTGAAGACTGCTGGAACAGGGCTCAGTTTTGAGTTTTTTTACTGGTTAATTGGGTAATTTGTTTAAATTAGTTTGTGCATTTTCTATTGTTATTAAAGAAATTGCACTTTATTCATCTGCTTTTACTGTAATTGTGTTTCTTCCCACTTTATTACCTTATTTTGCTTGTGCTTCTTCTTAAAAGTACTCAGTTGTATTATTTTGCTGCAGTTATTACTGCTTGGTAATAGCCTGATTAAATTGTAACTGTTATTCTAAGCCTTTTGGTTTAAGCACTTGGGCTTCAGACCAGTTGTTTTATATTAAGGTCTGTGGACTGCATTGTTGTGGCAGGACAGGTAGCTTACATCCTTCTAAGTTGGGAATTGCTGATTGAAGGTTCAGTGTCTGTTATTCTAAAAGCGCATTAGTTCTGGTTTAAGCACTTGGGCTTCAAGCCTGTTATTTTACATAAAGAAGGTTTGTGGTCTGCAATCTTGTGGGATGAGAGGCTAAATTCTGCCCTTCTGAGCTGGGAATTTCTGGTTAAAGGCTTATTGTGCCAGCTTATTTGATCTGTTTCTTTCTGAAATTTGTGCGCCTTGTTTGATGTAGCCCAGGAGTTAGTAGTTTATTGGCCATTTTGGGCTAATTTCTATCTCTTTCATTTCCCTGCTATAAAAACCGCATTTGCACGATTTTGCGTGCCGGGCAGCATTGGTTAGCTAGGGTTAAACTATTCCTGGCTCCACAAAGTCTACTCTTATATTTTCCCTTGGAACTAGACAAACTTTCAACTTAAGCACTCAAACCATTTATTTCACAGCCCAACACTTCCTCAAAACTCATATCAATCACTAATTAACCCCAGCACTAGACCCCCTATACTGTCCAGAAGGACAAGGCTTTCTCTTCATCCCTACCAGCCAATCAGTAAAACAGCTCACTTTACCTTTTCAGGCATGTACAAAGGGCAGTTTCAGGTGTACTCTACAGTCCAACTGGTGAATCTGGGCATTTTGAGGCAATGTTATAACTGCCTCATGTACACAGACAACCCTCTTCTCCTACCACTAAACACTAATATATGTGAGAGGTGCAATTATACAGCCAAACTGGAAGCAAAGCTCTCCCAACCCAAGACTGGAACTGACAGTCAAGAGGAGAAGGCAAATACTTGCAACACACCACCAGTCTCACATAGACCTATTAAACCAACACCGGCAAATAACACACATAAATACACGAAAACATACTCGAAGGCTCTAAATAAAAATCTGCAAAAGCAACAGAGACCTCCAAAGCAGACACCCAAGCAACCTCCACACCCCATCACAAACCATGAAACACATACTTCACATAATCAGTGTGCCATGCAATCACAGCCCTTAAGGCAAAATAACATACCCAACACACTAGTAATAGGCGACTCTATAGTCAGGCACACTGATGTCCCTCTAACTATGCTGGACAAGGAGAAGGTTACAGTTAGCTGCCTGTCGGGTGCCAGGATCTGCCTCATAACACAAGCACTCAGGTTGCTCCAGAACAAATACAAATATGACTCTGTCATTATCCATGTAGGTGTGAATGACCTGAGATGTACCTCCCTGGACTACATGAAAAGAGACATGGAAGAGCTTTCTGATCACATAGCCCAGGCCAGTATGACCCTCACCCTGAGTAGCATCCTGCCCTCACCAAGTATGATGCCACAATATAAAGAAAACATGATCAATTTCAATAATTGGCTAAGTTTCTGGTGTCATTCAAAGGGGATCCAGTATCTGTCCACCTGGGATGACATGCTCGACAGGCCACGTTGCTTTACAAGAGATGGCTTGCACCTGTCACCCTTAGGCTTTCGAATACTGGCCAAGGTTTTTGCCACCCCCAGAGTGCCTTTTTTAGGCAAGGCTCAAAAAACAAACCCACCACCATAAATAGCACAAGTAACGAAAAACTGAGGGTGATGCTACTCATCGCCAGAAGTCTAAACCTCAAAATGCATGCACTCAAGGCACTCCTCAGTATGGAGAACATCAATATCTGTGCAGTAACAGCAACCTGGTTTAAGGCTCCAGAGAACACCCCAGCACTACCAGGCTATAACTCATACCATACTTTTTGGCCACAGAACCCGGACCAAAACACAAAAGGTGGGGGTGTAACCATATTCATCAAAGATACCCACACCTCCAGGTTACTGGCACAGCACAATGCCTCAGAGATCATCCATGTGCAACTAACAATGAGCAAAACTGCAATTCAAATTGTAGCTTGCTACAGATCACCCACCATGACCCAGGACCCCCATTCCACATTTCTGGAGACAGTGGAAAATATGAAGGTCCTACCAAACACCCTAATATTGGGTGATTTCAATTACCCAAACATTAACTGAGAGAACTACTCAAGTACTAACTCCTTTGCCCAATGCTTCCTAGAATTTATAAACTTGAATGCCCTGGATCAACTGGTCAACACCCCCACCAGAGGTGACAACATATTGGACCTGGTCATCACCAACATGGGCGACCGGTGTTCTGCACCAGAGGTCAACCCCTTTCTGGTTAGATCAGACCATAGACTAATCACTCTGGATATCCACATTCCGCCCCCACCCCCAATCAAGGAAACCACCGTGAAAAACTTTTCAAAAGCAAACTTCACGTTACTTAAGACCAGAGGTGGAAAGGTTCACAGCCCTCATGCTAAAGGACAATGCTGTCCAAGCTGCTGAATCCCTTACAAAGGCACTCTTTGAGCGCCTGCAAGAATGCATGGATCATGCTATCCCAAGCAAAACCAAGACTCACTCCTCCAAGAAAAGGAAACCAGTCTGGTGGACCCCTGCCATTAATAAGCTATACAATAGAAGGAGAAAACTAGCACAGAAAAGAGTAAAATCCCAAGAAGGAAAGACATCCCTGATCAGTATCAGCAAGAAACTACAATCTCTCATATAATCATCCAAGGCTAGCTTCGAAAGAAAAATTGCCAAGGATACCAAAGATAACCACAAAGCACTCTTTAGCTATGTCAAGAACCTAAGTGGAAACTCTCAGATCTGCTCTGAGTTAGTGCAGAATGGCACAAGGTACACTGAACCAACTGATATTGCCAACATTCTGGCAGACAGGTTTACTGCAAACTTCACCCCCCTCTCACCCCATAAAGGGCCCATAACCATACCAGATGAATGTAGAGCCCCAGCAATCATTGACACACAGGTTAAAACAGCCCTATCCAAAGCCAAAAGCACAACTTCAATGGGACCGGATAGTGTCCCAGGCTGTGTCTTACACGAGCTCCAAAATGAACTAACCCCTCATCTAAACACACTGTTCAAACTCAGCTTTTCTACAGGCTACATACCCAGAGAGTGATGCACAGCAACAGTTATCCCACTCCACAAAGGTGGAGCTACAACAAACCCTGGAAACTATTGCCCTATAAGCCGGACTAGCCTAGTCTGCAAGGCTATGGAGTGCATCATCATGTAACTCATTAAAAGAGACATTGGGAACCTCCAAACATTGGATCCTACCCAGTTTGGCTTTGTTAAGGGCAGATCATGCCTCCTAAACCTGGTGGACTTCATTGAGACAGTTGCCAAGGCTTTAGATAAGGGAAAGGTAGTCCACACAGCCTACCTAGACCTCACAAAGGCTTTCAACACCATTCCCCGTTCTGGTATTATAGACAAGCTCACCAACCTGAACATAAACCCCTATGTCACAAGATGGGTTGCCAATTGGTTCATGGATAGAACCCACATGGTGAGACTTGCAGGCTCTAGGTCCATCTCTAAACTGGTTACAAGTGGCGTCCCCCAGGGCTCAGTCCTGGGACCCCTCCTGTTCGGTATATACTTCTCAGAGGTACAGACAAACACCGGAGGACTATGGCTGACCAAGTTTGCAGATGACTGCAAACTGGGGGCCATAACTGACTCTCTGGCTGATACAGACATCCTCCAGAAGGGTCTCACTGAGACAGATACCTGATGTCAAAATCATAGCCTCAAACAAAATGCCAAAAAGTGCACAGTCATCCCCTTTGGAAAAAACAAAATACCAGCGAACTACCACATACATGGTAGTCCCCCTAAATACAGAAAATGTAATAAGGGATCTGAGGACCCAAGTAGATAGTAATCTCGCCTTTGATAATCATATTGCCAAGGTGGTTAGAAAATCCTTCTATGTGACCCACTAATCACAAAAGGGTTCGCATCTAGAACAAAAGAGGTTATTGTGCCCCTCTACTCATCACTCATCAGACCCATCATAGAGTACAATGCCCCATTTGGGATGTACCTTACAAGACACCTGCAACAGTAGGAAAGGCCACAGAAGTACCTCACCAAGAGGATTACTGGCCTCAAACAGATGCCCTATGCAGCCCGACTGAAGAAACTCCAGCTGTACTCGGTTGCATATCGCTTACTCAGAGGTGATCTCTGCCTGACATACAAGGCCATGTCCAACCCAGAATTGATGGACATGCTACACCTAAAAAAAAACAAATCCCTGAGAGCCACACACTCTAGGGATCTTAACCTCACCACAATGATAAATAGGACATGCTGGAGGGATAGATTGCTGTCCCAGAGACTTCCCCATGCTTTGGAACAGGATTCCAATCTACATTAGGCAGAGCCCCTCACTAACACTCTTCAAGAGAAACCTTGAGGGGTGGATGGGAAACGGAACATTTACCCCGGGGATCACTACAGTGGCTCTGCTGGACAGAGGCACAGGGAACAAATCTAAGGGGGTGGCGAAAGCCAACACATTCTGGCTAGGCTTATAGATGCCCTCGGGCAGATAGTCTAGTACTTACCTATGAACCTATGGTCCAGCACTACCTTCAGGTGGAACCATCTCAGGGGATGTTGCCCCCCACAGGGGCACACACAGACATGATCCTGTCACCCAAGGTGAAGTCCAGGGTCTTTTCCATTTTGGGCTCCACAGATACTTGTGGGATATGCTACATCACCTTGAGGTACCCAGTACACATGCTCCTCCTGCTCAGCCTCCAGGCCAGGCACCTTCTGGGCCATGGACTGCTGTTGTGAGTAACAATGGGTGGGAGGCTTGTTCCCATTGTTTCCATATGGGGGCCCATGGGGCTTCCACATCACAGACCACACACACCATACAGGGTGTTTACCCACCACATGTGTCATATACAACCACTGTAGTCTGTTCTCTATATCTACCAACCCGGACCACCTCCACAAATATACCTGCCAGACTTCCCCATATTCCCATTCCCTACTTCACAGGCAAGGGCAATGTAGTTCCAACAAGGGGATCACATGTGACATACCCGTCCATGTTGCACACACTTACAGCTGTATATATCTGTGTGTATTGATATGTGTGCTGTTCCTTCGCATATAGCATGCAGCACTGTGGTGGTAATATAGGGGTCATGTATTTACATACATATATGTGTGTGTGCATGTTTGTATATATGTAGACATGTATATATATATATATATATATATATATATATATATATATATATATATATATATATATATATATATATATATATATATATATATATATATATATGTGTGTGTGTGTGTGTGTGTGTGTGTGTCTGTGTAGATATATATTATGTTGTATATATGTGTTTATATATATGCCTGGTGAATCTGGGAATCTTGAGGCAATGTTACAATTGCCTTATGTACACAGACAACCCTCTCCTTCTTCCAACAATCTCAAATATTTGTAAGAGATGCAACTATACAGCCAAAATGGAGGCCGAGCTCTCTCAACCCAGGACTGGCACAGTCAGTCAGGAGGAGAAGGAAACCACTCGCACCACACAACCAGTCTCACATATACCAAACGCACCAGCAAACAAGACACATAAACTCACAAAAACATACTCGGAGGCTCTAAATAAAAATCTGCCAAAGCAGCAGAGACCTCCAAAGCAGACACCCAAACAACCGCTACCCCACAACAACTTACACATATCACATACTTCACGAAGTCAGTGTGCCACACAGTCGCAGCCCCTAAGGCTAAATAACACACTTAATGTGCTAGTAATTAGAGACTCTATTGTCAGGCACACTGACGTCCCACTCACCAGACTGAACAAGGAGAAGGTCACTGTAAGCTGCCTGTCAGGAGCCAGGATCCGCCACATAACACAGGCACTCATGTCACTCCACAGCAGGTACAGATATGACTCTGTTATTGTCCATGTTGGTGTGAATGACCTGAGACGTACCTCCCTGGACTACATGAAAAGAGACATAGAGGAGCTCTCTGATCATGTAGCCTAGGCCAGTATGACCCTCACCCTGAGTAGCATATTGCCCTCACCAAGAATGATGCCGCAGTATAAAGACAAAATGATCAATTTTAACAATTAGCTAAGCTATTGGTGTCATTCAAAGGGGATCCAGTGTCTGTCAGCCTGGGATGACATGCTAGACAAGCCACGTTGCTTCGCCAGGGACAGCTTGCACCTGTCACCCTTAGGTTTTCTAATACTGGCTAAGGCTCTTGCCACCCCCATAGTGCCTTTTTTAGGCAAGGCTCAAAAGACAAACCCACCTCCATAGACAATACCAGAAACAAAAAACTAAGGGTAATGCTACTCAGCGCCAGGAGTCTAAACCTCAAGATGCACGCACTCGAGGCACTCCTCAGTATGGAGAAAATCGATATCTGTGCAGTAACAGAAACCTGGTTCAAGGCTCCAGAGAGCACCCCAGCACTACAAGGATTCAAGTCATACCATTCCTTTCGGCCCCAGAACTCAGACAGGAATACTAAAGGCAGGGGAGTATCCATTTTCATCAAGGATACCCACACCTCCAGGTTAGTGGCACTGCACGAGGCAGCAAAGACCATCCATGTGCAACTAACAGTAGGTAAAACTTCTTTTCAGTTCATAGCCTGCTACAGATCACCCACCTTGTCTCAGGATCCCCACGCGGCATTTCTGAGAGCATTGGAGAATATGAAGGTCTCACCAAACACCATGATATTGGGGGATTTCAACTACCCAAACATTGACTGGGAAAACTACTCAAGTCCCAACTCTTTTTCCGAACAGTTCCTGGAGTTTATAAACTCAAATGCCATGGAACAACTGGTCAACACTCCCACAAGAGGGGACAACATATTGGACTTGGTCATCACCAACATGGGGGCTCAATGTTCCACACCAGAGGTAAATCCCTCGTTGGTAAGATCAGATCATAAACATCACAATGGACATCCACATCCCGACCCTACCCCAGCCAAGGAAACCACTGTGAAAAATTTCTCAAAAGCAAACTTCACACTTCTCAAGACCAAGGTGGAAAGTTTCAAAGCCCCCAGGCTAATGGAAAATGCTACCCAAACCGCAGAATCCTTTACAAATGCACTCTATGAGCACCTACAGGAATGCATGGATCGTGCCATCCCAAGTAAAACCAAGACTCACTCCTCCAAGAACAAGAGACCAGTCTGGTGGACCCCGGACATAAATTTAGCTATACAACAGAAGGAGGAAACTATTACATGACAAGGCAAAATCCCAAAAAGGAAAGGCATCCTTGATCAGTACTAGCAAGAAACTTCGAGCCCTCATAAAATCATCAAAGGCCAGCTTCAAAAGAAAAATTGCCAAAGACTCTAAAGGTAATCACAAGGCATTCTTTAGCTACATCAAAAATCTGGGTGGCAGCTCTCAGATCTGCTCTGAGCTGGTGCAAAATGGCACAAAATACACTGAACCCACAGACATTGCCAACATCCTAACGAACAGGTTCAGTGCAAACTTCACCCCCCATCCCCCCCAAAAGGGCCTGTGTCCATCCCAGAAGAATGCAGTCCCCCAGACATCACAGGCACACAGGTGAAAGCAGCCCTCTCCAAAGTAAAAAAACAGCATCAATGGGACCAGATGGTATCCCGGGCTGCGTCTTACATGATCTCCAAAACAAACTAAACCTTCACATGAATTCACTGTTCCAACTCAGCCTTACCACAGGCTATGTACCCAAAAATGGCATACAGCAGCAGTGATCCCATTCCACAAAGGTGGCACCACAATGGATCCAGGGAACTATCACCCTATAAGCCTGACTAGCCTGGTCTGCAAGGCTATAGAGCGCATCATCATGGATCTCATAAACAAAGACATTGGGAACCTCCAAACACTGGACCCCACCCAGTTTGGCTTTGTTAAGGGCAGATCTTGCCTCTTAAACCTAGCTGACTTCTTCAAAACAGTTATCAAAGCCTTAGATGAAGAAAGGTAGTCCACACAGCCTACCTAGACCTCACAAAGGCCGGCGACACAATACCCCACTCTGGTATCATAAATAAGCTTACCAGCTTAAATATCAGCCAATATGTCATGAGATGGGTTGCAAACTGGCTCAGGGATAGAACTCACATGGTCAGAGTCGCAGGTGCCATGTCTAACTCTAAACTAGTTACAAGTGGCATCCCACAGGGATCAGTCCTGGAACCCCTCTTGCTCGGTATATACTTCTCTGAGGTACAGGCAAACACGGGAGGACTGTGGCTGACCAAGTTCGCAGATGATTGCAAACTGGGAGCCATAATCGATTCTCCAGCTGACACAAGCATCCTCCAGAAGGGCCTTATGGAGAGTGATACCTGGTATCAGAACCATAGCCTCAAGCTAAATGCAAAAAAATGCATAGTCATCCCCTTTAGGAAAAACAAAGTACCAAAAAGCACACAACTTCCAAACAGAAAAAATGCAGTTATAGATGCTGTTCTCCAGTAACAATAAAGGCTTTCCTCTTTGTAGAACGTGGAAACTCAGGTTCAATTGAATCAAAGTCCAAGTCCAACAGACCACCAGGTAAACGTTTCAAAACACCAATTTATTACAAAAAATAACCAGATTAAGCGCTTTCATCTCTCATATGGAGACTTCATCAGAATCTGTTGCACATACAAATCTTCAGTTTAAATACATCAAAGTGAAACCCACACTTAATTAATCTTAACTTCTAATAGGCTGGCCATTAATTGACACTAATTACTGTTAAGGTAATACAAAACCAAACCATTGGTAATTCTGTAGGCTATTTTTTACACTTGAATATAATGGAAAGTTTATAAAAGTTCATAAAAATTCGTGGTCATGGAATTTCAAAATTTTGTTTACAACTTATATAAATATAATAAAAATTAAGTATAAGTAAAATCATCAAAAATTGTGAGAGAAAATACTAATTTCTATTAATACATAGATTTGGTATGTAAATACCAATAAATATATAAAAAATGTAAAAATATATGTAAAAAATATGTATAAAAAGTATGTATAAAAAATTAAGTGTGGGGTTCACTTAGATGTATTTAAACTGAAGATTTGTATGTGCAACAGATTCTGATGAAGTCTCCATATGGGAGATGAAAGCGCTTAATCTGGTTATTTTTTGTAATAAACTGGTGTTTTGAAATGTTTACCTGGTGGTCTGTTGGACTTGGACTTTGATTCAATTGAACCTGAGTTTCCACGTTCTACAAAGAAAAAAACAAAGTACCCACAAGCTACCATATAGGAGGTAATCCACTAATTACGGAAGAAGTAATCAGGGATCTGTGGACCCAAGTAAATAGTAACCTCTCCTTTGACAATCACATTGCCAAAGTGGTTAGAAAAACCTTCTATATAGCCCACCTTAATATGAAAGGGTTCACATCTAGAGAGGTCATTGTGCCCCTATACTCATCGCTCATCAGGCCCATAATTGAGTACAATGCCCCATTTGGGATGTACCTTACCTGACACCTGCAACAGCTGGAAAGACCTCAAAAATACCTCACCAAGAGGATCGTAGGCCTCAAACAGATGCCCTATGCAGCTCGACTAAAGAAACTCCAGCGCTACTCAGTTGCTTACCGCCTACTTATAGGTGATCTCTGCCTGACATACAAGCCCATGTCTAACCCAGAATTGTTGGACATGCTCCAGCTCAAGAAAACCAGATCCATTAGAGCTACACACTCCAGGGATTTAAACCCTAGCACAACAATAAATAGGACATGCTGGAGGGATAGATTCATATCCCAAAGGCTTCCCGCGCTCTGGAATAGAATCCCAGTCCATGTTAGGCAGAGCCCCTCGTTGACCCTCTACAAGAGAAATCTTGATGAGTGTTTGGGAAATCGTAAATTTGCTCCTGGGATCACTTCCACTGGACAGAGGCTCAGGAATCTAGTCTAAAAGGGAGGCAAAAGCCAACACATTATGGCTAGGCTTATAAATGCCCTAGGGCAGATAGCCTAGTACCTATCTATGAACCTATGAATCTACATATGGGTATCTGTATAGCTGTAGACATACATATATATATATATATATATATATATATGTGTGTGTGTGTGTGTGTGTGTGTGTGTGTGTGTGTGTGTGTGTGTGTGTGTGTGTGTGTGTACACATATACATACCTATATATGGGGTACATTCAGATATCAGGTCCACAATCTCAAAACACCTTCCTGCACAGCTGCACTGTTCTGCCTTGCTACAACACAGACATGTGCCATATATGGATACAGCCTAACATTGGGGGGGGGTATATATAGGGCCAGATTGCAGGTAACCCTATTACACACCTGTGGCTTTCAGCATGCTACAATACATGTTAATCTGAATGTCCTGCAAGTGGTGGGCTCTGGAACCCACGTGTCCATCATTATGGCATTACTTCCACCACCAGCTATTGGCCACAGTACTATACATCCCTTCCATTACACACCACACACTATTTTGGCATACATCTTGTCAGTCAGTGCTGCTCTACACAGTTGACAGGTCTGGCCCACTACCCACAGGGACAGACTCTAATGTCCATAGCAGTTGTTCAGCTGAAGATCATTACAATAGCAAAATCTGATGGCACATGTATATCATTCCACATCATCTACCCCAGTATCATGGACCAAGTACTACAGTCAATTACATGCATAGGTTCATAGGTTCATAGGTTCATACTAAGCTAACTGCCCTTGTGAGCCATTCCAAGCCTAGCCAATTATCCTTGAGTTGTTCTAAACTCCTCCTTGTTTGTTTTGTTTGTAAGGCAAACACCTTAACCATTAGGCCACCCTTCACATACCTGTTGTGGGGATGAAGTCTGTTGTGGATAGTGTCCTTGTAGGAGGTAATTGTTTTTTTCACTCCTTAGCCTGCTTCCTTTGTTTTCTTTTTTGGTGTTGTTGTCGTTCTGGATCTGTTGTATGTTTTATGTTTGTTTTCTCTTTCTCTCTCTCTCTCCCTCTTTGTTTTCTTTTTGGTGTTGTTGTGGTTCTGGATCTGTTGTATGTTTTATGTTTGTTTTCTCTTTCTCTCTCTCTCTCTCTCTCTCTCTCTCTCTCTCTCTCTCTCTCTCTCTCTCTCTCTCCAGTAAATGAATTGAGCTGTTTGGAATAGATTGCAACATGGCTTTTGTGGGTGATGCATATGATCAGGAGATGGCCTCTGCACCATTCAGTGTCCTCCACTTGCTACCTGCATGCAGCATGCTGTGTAGTACTTCCAATTACCACTGTCATGGCAACCCACTACTATAAATCCCTACAACATGTGGGTGTGGTCCCTTTACCTTTCCTGTATGGTGGACATCCTTCCTGTGTGTGGGCAGCAGTGTTACAGACAGCAGGTAGCAATACCTCTTACAAGAGAACTTGCGCACTCACGCCAGCTACATATTTGTATGAGGTTCCAGAACTACAAACAGAGTGTGAGGACTGTTGTTGTATGCATTGTATAGCACCAGTGTTACAGGGTTTGTGTGTACATATTAGTTTAACATGGACTGCAATCTGTCCGCATAGTTCTCAACTGTGTGCCTATTCACTTGATGGCCAGAGGTGTGCATGTTATGTTTTGCCTGTCCACCACACAGGTCTTGTGTCAGATATATCACTGGCTGTGTGTGTGTTGAGTGCTATCAGTACATGGCTACATCCATTTGTGTTTCTGACTTCATATTCCTGACTAAAGGTATGTTGTGAACTCAACTGTAACACCAGTGACTTGCTTAGTATATGACACACTATTTCACATATCACATATGTTGCAGCCTCTGTCCTCCACCTATATACCAGGCTTTGTCCATATGACATGCTGTCAGGGGTTGTTCTGTAGTGGTCTGTGAGTATGTCATGCTGCCATTCCTGCCATCATTCCACTGCTGTTGTGGCCCCCACACATATTGTGGGGTTGGGTCCATATATGTGTGGGCTTCATCTGCACAATACATGTGTGCCCTTATGCAGTCCAGAGACCAGTGTGTATGTAACAGTGGTATATGGCCCTGTATGTCAATCTATGGGAGGATGCACCATAACTATGCTAGGCTGCTGCAACATGTGAAGGATATCAGGGGTAAGCTGCCCTAAGGTATCTGGATGTACATTACCATACAATTCAACTTGGGTAAATGCAGGCCTACTGCTTCCTGCCATACGGACTATTCTGTTTGTCAGTGTGATTGTGATGGTTTTGGTTATGCCTTGTTATGTAACAGATACATCCCATTGTGTCAACTGAGGTCATTACCCCCTAGGGATTGCTTACAGAGTGTAAATAGAGGCTGCTGGACTATACGTATGCATTACGTACTGTTAATTGATTGTTATCCTGTGGCCCAGTCTGTCTTTACTGCTGTACTACTTGAAGGCCTTGACCTGGACAGCAACATATGTAATGCTTTCCAGAATACTGTATTAATTTATCTGTTTGACAGTTGCATTAGTCTGTTTATATGTATTTCAGAGTGCAAACAGCTATATGGCATGGTATATACAACTGTAATAGTACACAAATAAAGCTTTCTCATGTATGCAAACCTGTGTGTGGTGTTATATCCCTTGACCTCTCTGTGGGTATATGTTGCAGGCAACAATTGTCTTTTGTATGGGAGACTGATATAGGTCCAGTTGGTAAGGTGGCAGCTGTAGGCATACTGGCTGTTCCGTTTGGTGTGCACCCTGTAAATATGCATCTTCCTATACATATCTGTGTGTGTGTATGTGTGGTTACAGCATATCCTATAACTGAAAAGTTCATCTCTACTTGATTCCCAAGTAGACTATTCTCTATCTGTAAAGCCTAGCACTTACTCCTACAGTACTTGCACCTTGATAAAGCACTCTTATTATAGATAGTACCCCACCAGCCCAAAACCCACTTCCCCCGGAGTCCTTTGAAAGTTCTTTATCTACTACTTCTAGTATGTCGAGGGATCAGTTGCTAGTGTCCTCTCCAGCTCAACTGGTGAACCTGGGAATATTGAGGCAATGTTACAATTGCCTCATGTACACAGACAATCCTCTCCTTCTCCCACAAAACACAAATACATGCGAGAGATGCAACTATACGGCCAAACTGGAGGCTGAGCTCTCTCAACATAGGACTGGCAAGACCAGACAGGAGGAGAAGGCAACCACACACAATACATACCCAGTCACACATGGTACCATCACAACTTCAAATCATACACATACTCACACAAAGACATACTCGGAGGCTCTGGTCAAAAATTTACCAAAACAGCAGAGGCCACCAAAGCAGACACCCAAACAACTACCACCTCACGACCCAACACATGCAACACATAGACCACACAGTCAGAGTGTCAAACAGTCACAGCCCTTAAGGCCAAACAAAATGCCAGACACACTTGTCATTGGTGATTCCATAGTCAGACACACTGACGCCCCGCCCACCAGACTGAGTAAGGAGAAGGTCACAGTAAGCTGCCTGTCGGGCGCTAGAATCCGCCACATAACGCAAGCACTCAGGTCTCTCAACAGCAGGTACAAGTACAACTCAGTCATTGTCCACGCTGGTGTCAACGACCTGAGACGTACCTCCTTGGACTACATGAAAAGTTACGTCGAGGAGCTCTCTGATTATGTAGCCCAGGCAGGTATGACCCTGACCTTGAGCAGTATCCTACCTTCACCTAGAATGATGCCACAATACAGTGATAAGATGATCAGCTTTAATAATTGGCTTAAATTCTGGTGTCATTCAAAGGGGATCCAATGTCTGTCTGCCTGGGATGACATGCTGGACAAGCAATGCTGCTTC
>NC_056733.1:1140450263-1140480263 GCF_019279795.1 Protopterus annectens | reverse complement strand
CCACCCGAAGGTGGTGCAGGACCAATGGATGAGGAGGTCCCGGGTTGGTCCCCAGACATGCCGGTGCCTGGTGCCATGGCCAGATGAGGTGGGACAGGTGGGTCCGCTGGGACCCGCATTCCCATACATGCTATGGTGTTTTTGTTTTATCAACATATGTGGGTTAGTAATAGTCAACACATTCCTGGATTAGGTGTAACAGCATGCATAGATATTCCCTTTAACCCAGACACCAGATATGCAACAGATGCATAGCAAACAGAACACATGCATATATGGGACCACAGTGGTAATTACAACAGCATGCAGGTACATTGATGGCACCATGCCACCAATGTGTGAGTATTTCAACATAGCACATGCATAGAAACAGATTTAAATAATTATCGAACAATAGGGCATATGTCTCAACATTATAGTTAAGTTAGCACATACCAATTGAGTTGGGTATTTAGTTTATTGTTGCAGATATGGTGGGGGGGAGAAAGATGTCAATTAACAACTAGTATATTCCTGTAGTTTGCCTTACTTTCCTAGTTAGTGCTGTTATCTGTACCTTACAAGTATTAGTACACTACCCTATTACCTTACTTTGGACAGTGGTATGGCTGTCAACAACTATATAAATGAACTGGTTTTACCTGCAGTATACACCTCTTACCAAAAATACATGTGGAGGTATTTTTTGTTAGCACTAACTGTTTCTACACATACTTCCAGATTCCAGGTTGATGTTATGCATATACCTGTCCATCTCTTTTTGCACAGACTCTGGGTATGTCTTGGCCACATGCAGGTGAACCGGGACATATTTCGACTATTGCCCTCTTAAACCTTTAGTGAATTACAACACTCTTATACAGGATTTCCTAGACAGTTATATTATGCAGCACAGTGTGGGTGCAAGTGATGAGTGATACCTTATTATTCAGAGCAACTGCAACACTCACAATGCCATACAATAACAGAGTACACTGTACCATTACAGGATATCAATATTTTATTTCTAGGCACAGTGTTTGTATCTGACAGATCTGTGGGAGCAATGTTTGTTAGCACTACCTGAATGTTGCCACACCAATTACCAGATTCTACATTAGTATTATGTACATACATCTCATTCGGTTACTGTACACACTCTGGTCACAGCTTGACAACATGGGGGTGTAGATGGGACATGCTTGGCTTATTTACTCTCATAACATTTTGGGGAGTTGCTAGAGTGACAGGTTTGTTCTCACAGATGTCTGACATTCAGTTGTATTTCTTGTTTGCTGCCTAAACGTCTGGGATCACCCCACTGATTTCCCAAGGGGACAGGGTGACAGGCAGCAGATATGGGCCAATTTACTGGAAATTCTGTACAGTTGTGGGGTATGATTCTGTATGCAGCCTACTACCACACCCATGATTCGAACATGGCTGTGTGTACTAAAAATACAACAGTTCACATCTCAGTTGAGTGTGTTATTTGGATTTTGTTGTCTGCCTTTTCACTATTTTCTGTCTATGTCTCTCTCAGTTGTACTATATGACCTCTTAGGATTACACCAGTCATATACAGACATTCCTACACATTTTATTTATGTTGCACAGTGTGGGTAATAGTGCTTAATACAACAGTACTATTAAGTGATTGCAAATCTACATTACCATATGATACCAGAGTAAACACATGCAGTCCAGCAGTTAGACCTTTATTGTCAGGCTATTATGCTTTTATTTATATGCAACCTATATGAGACTCTTCCTGCCATATTCTCTGGTGTATGCTGAACATGCCTTAAACAATGCAGGTTTTATACAGGCAATTAACTTACTACTACTTTTAGATTTATTTCCTATGATAGTACATGCAAGAGTATTACTAACCTGCCTCATGTTGCAACCACTCAAAGCAACATCCATGGGCCTCCTGGCTGATAGCGGGCTCACTTGCTGCTGTGAAGGACATAAGAGGAATATTCAGCCATACCTATCCATAATATACATGAGCTGGAAATTATTAAACAGGTAGTGGACTGATACTTACACACGGCTGGGACCTCCCCTGTCCTCCAAGCCTCTTGGATCCACTGATCCAAGAGATCCCCCTTTCACCACTTCAGGTCAGCATAGTGATGCCTGACCTGCTCACCAGTTTGGGGTATGCCAGTGGCACTGGTAAGGTCAGGGGCGAGATGGTCCCAGGTATCCGCCTTGCATTGGGAACCCTGGTACTAGCCCTGCAGCAGTCTCAGGTCATGGTCTTTCACAAGGAGTCCTGCCATGACTCTGGACTCCTGGATGCCCCATCACTGCACCTGAAAGCACACACCCTCTCCCATTCCAGACATAGTGCCTATAAGGGGAAGCTACAACCAGTTATGAGATGTATTCCCACCTGTTGGGTTTAAATAGGGCCGATAACCCACACTTTGCCGTGATTGGATTGTTTTGCAAAGGCTAAGCTATGGGCAAACCTACTTACCTAAGGTTGGCATTGCTTAAAGGGGTATACCAATGGGCAAATTGAGTTAGCAGGCCTACACATTGCTTACACCTAGTAAGCTGGGCTGTGCAATGTTTAGCGTTGCTTAATTTCTAATTTGTATACTATTTGCTTTTTGTTACTGATTTATTATTCATTGCATGTTATATATGTGTTTGGTATCCATGATTCATGTTTATGTACACTGTATGGGGTCCTTGTGTTTATTAGGGGATTTCAACACTTTATTACAATGACAGCTCACATATGAGGCTTAGTGCTGTATTCTAGTTCACATATTTATGTTATGTAGTAGGTTATACAACATAAAACTGTATATAGATTCCTTTCACATGTTCAGTTTGATTTTCCTATAGTGATGATCTCTTTGGTGATACCTCAATCTTATGTACTGCTGTGATGGCTTAATGGTTAACTACTGTCACTCTAGTGCACAGGGTCCTGGGTTCAAGACCCTCAAAGGCTGTTTAATTTGTTTCTGGCCAGAGCAACAGCTGTTGCATACAGAGTGATTAAGGCACTTTTAAGAAATTGTGAGTGGGTTTGCATGGGTTTGCATGGTGGTAAGCAATGCTAACCTCCAGTTAAATATGTTCACAGAGAGATAACTTCAATGTTGCTTAACCTGTGTGTGCATTGCTTACCACCGTGCAAACTGGCTTAAACTCACTTACTGTTGCTTATATATGCTTACTCTCGCTTACTATTGCTTAATAGTGCTTACTAGAGTTTACTCCTGCTTACCACCGTGCTAATTTATACAGTAATGTCTAATGGTTCTTGGGAAGGTGGTGGATTTGGAAACTGTATGGAGTTATCATTCATTACAGATTTGATCTTCCATTTGTGTCCCTGATTCCTGTATACATATACTGTATGGCACACGTCTGATTATCTGTGTACTTTGCAAAATGATGGCAATGACACCTCACATCTGCATTTAATGCAGTACTCCAGTTCACAAATATATGTCATAAATATTTAAATGTTGCAAATATATGTTATCGTAGGTTATATAACAAAATAAATAGATCATACAGTGATTTGACATGGAAAATGGATTGTACTGGAGTGGAACTCGAACTGGGAATGACTGCTCGTAAGGCGAATGCTCTACCCACTACACTATTGCTGTACTGCTTAAGTTGCATATATCTTGCTTTTTATCCTCTTGTGCTATTTAAGCTGCATTAACCATAGCTAAGCGATGAGCAAACCCGTGCACCTATGGTTAAATGTAATCTGTGTAATAAAAAAAACATTATTTATATTTTATGTTTAACTATTGCTCTTGTAAACATGGGGATGTTCCTGGGGGTATGCGAACACCTATGAGCGGTCTCACTCACACTTACTCATACTCTGCTGTTCTTCATTGCAGGGGCGTGTATATTCTAAGAGCTCTGCTCTCAGACGCACCCCCTGCACTCGTACATGCACAGTATAAGTTTAGGAGCTCAGGCAGCGCACCTTCATTAATGTGCATGGCATGCTACTGTCCTGCTCCTAAACAGCCACTTTCGTGCAGGACTAAGCTAGTCCTGCATGGAAGGATAGTGAATCCGGGGAAGTATCATAAGATTTTGCTAAGTCTAGGAAGATGGTGGAGACTAGGCTTCCAGTATCTCTATAAATGTTCACAGCATTAACAAAATTCAGCAAAGCAGTGGTTTCTGGTGGGAGGCAGTTTAAAAAACTTTTGTCAAGGCTAGGAAGATGGTAGAGATTAGCCTTCCAGCATTTTATGGGTGTTGACAGTATTAACAAAATTCATCAAAGCAGTAGTTCTGCTGTAATGAAAATGGAAGCTGTGTTGGGATGAAGACATCTATTAGGTTATCTATTAGATAGTTGAGAAGTTGCGTATAAGTAATTTTTTCTAATATTTTTGGTAGGGGGAGATGAAATGACAATTGTTCTATAGTTTGAAAGATCTTTATTGATTCCACCATTGTGCATTGGAGTAATGAATTATTTTTTCCTTAGCAATGAGATTCACATACAGCAGAAACAGGCAATAATACCATCTGTATACCTCTCAACTGTACAGATTTTCGCAGAATGTCCAGAGTTTTGCCTCATATTTTTGGTCTCAAACTAGAGTTGAAACAAAAACCAGCGACCCACAAGTTGCTTCACTACAATTCTCCGTACCAGTTCAGAAAATATTTTGAGAACAGTTGTTAAGTCCACTTCAGAGCATGAATGAATAAATGTAAAAGATTTTCACAGTTTAATTAAGCGCTTTTACGTCTCTCTCACGCTCACGACTTCTTCAGATTAAACCTGATTTAATCTGAAGAAGTCGCTTATGTGAGAGCAAAACTGTGAAAATCTTTTTTGCATTTATTCATTCATACGTTCTGAAGTGGACTTAACAACTGTTCTCAAAATATTTTCTGAACTGGTACGGAGAATTGTAGTGAAGCAACTTGTGGGTCGCTCATATTTTTGGTCTGTTCATCATAAAAAACGTGTTTTTTTAGACAACTCTGTGATGATCTGGGGATTAGTCACTAAATAATGACATGTTTTTGAGTTTTAGACTTCATATCCCCAGAAAATACATGCTAACACAAATCCTGTTATTCTATCAACTTTCTAAGTCTATATGAGCAATATTTAAAATGTGTCCCTATTTTTGGGCCTTTGTCTCCCCATTATGTCAGGCTTTGTCCAGATTTCTTGATCTAAGAGGTTGAGAGGTATGATCCATCTAGAATAACTGTCACATGACATTCTTAACAACAGCAGCTACTAGGCAAGAGGTGAGGACAATTGAAAAACGCTGCCTGTACTAAAGAGAGCCCATTGAAATAACACTGACCCCAGTGTCTATGATGTCATCAAATGGCAGTGGGGATGCCTCTGATTGGTTATCAGAGGTGCAATCTTGTGTAGTATACCCCTGATAATGTATTCATACAGTACAATTCTAGGACCTCATATAACATACAATGATATAAATCTAGAACTTTACATAACATACAAAGATACACACATGAATGTACAACAGTACCATAATACAAGGTTGAGGGGAAGGGATTAGTTACCCATAATGCGATGCAACACAATGCAGGTGGGCTGGTCATTCACACACCAAATGGGTCCATGTGACTGGAATGTTGTCACTATTAGTGGGTCTATTAGGATGAGATTTTTGGATCCTCAGAGACACGTGTATTAGGACACAAATATTTATGATCATAAAACATATGACTATGTATGTTTCTGTAAAACTTTGATATCACTTTTAGAGTCTGAGTACCTGTGTACACACCTGTGGTGCAGGTATCCAGTGCTGACATCAGCCTGCGAATGTTATGGTCATTGCATTGCTCTTGCCTCATACAATGAAGAGCCACATTCTTACCTTACTATACATTATAAAATGTACGGCTGCTCAAATGGAAATAAAATGCTACAGTCACAGAGATCAATAAGAAAAAAAGTGACAGCAGTACACGTAAAGTCTAAAATATAAAATTCTGATTTTAGTTGCTGTTCTGTGCCCTTCCATTGAATGTCCCCCAAATGCTGATTATCATGTAGCCCAAGTTACAAACTTCCCTAGACCACTTCATTGACATTTGACTCAGGATGCCTCTTTCGTGAGTGGAATAGGGATTTAGCTTTATGAAATATATACTTCATTTGAAAATTGTTCTGTGATTGCAGTTATTATGGCACTTGTTACTATATGATCGGGAAATGTTCCACATGTGCAAAACTATGTTATAGCTACTGATGAGGACATACCTCTGTTTTACCTGGCCTTGGCTCCTGATATAGCTTACTAGACCAGTACATCTGTCAATTTATTAGATTAAATAAATGAATCTGTAAAGATCTTAAAAAGATATTTGTTTGGGTATTGCTGTTTTTATCTGTAACGATCTTCATTTAATGAAAATGGTAAAATGGTGAAAGAAATGTTTGTAAAATGTGACACAGAAAACATTTGTTTATTTACGCTGGTGCTTCTGTGAAAAACATTGCAATGCAGAAGCAAAAGTAGGAACCAGAAACACATTTGTGCATTAGAACATCTTAATGGTGTGAATGTCATAAAGAAAATTTGATACTGATATAAGTAAAAGGAATGGTGAGATAGCTGCGGGAGCTGACACAAAATATTAGAAATGACTTCTAAACATAATCATAAACAACAGAAAAAAGAACATCAGTTAGTATGTCCCAGCCTTAACTAAGTTAAGCTTCCCCTAAAATCAGAGCAAGTTCATCAACAAATGTTATACGTACATAGAAACAAACCATCATCAAAGAAGATTTTTTTTAACATGAGTAAAGAAGAGAAGAAAGCCCTTAGAAAATTAACTGAAAATAAAAACAAAAGATAAGGCATGAGGGCAGATAAGGGGGTGGGATTAGTGATTATGTGCTGCACTCAGTTTTAGGAAAATGGATAACATTCTAAAGCAAGGTGAAAGCTATATTTGGGTAAATAAAACAATCAATTTATCAAACCTGAGATCTATATTTATTGGACGTATTACATCAAGGTGAGATAACTTTAAATCTGTGTAATTTTTTAAGGTGGACCATCCAGCAATTGGGATATTTCTTTAGAATTCCAAACATTCTGAAAAACATCTTAGCCCCCCCCCCCCATTTATAGCAATAGTATCTTCCAAAGGAAGTAAAACAGAATTAACAGAGTATTTTTATATGAAACTTTCAAAAAATAAAGTTGCAAGGTTTCTTTTTTCAAGAGACAGTAGACATTTTTTTAGGATCATAGGTTAGTAGGCTATTGGCCCTGAGGCCCTTATAAGCCTACCCAAGAATTTAGCCCATGTTTAGACAAATCAGTACCCGATGCCCCTGTCCAGCAAGGACATGGGTGGAATCCCAGAGATGTATTTTCTATTTCCCATCCAGTTATCCAGATTGTGCTTAAAAAGGGGTAAAGAGGTACTCTGCTTGATGTGGAAAGGGAGTTTATTCCATAGATGGGGGAGTCTCTGGGACACAAATCTGTCTTGCCAACATGTCTTGTTGATGTCACAGACCAGGTTGAGGCTGGGCGTGTGGGTTACTCGAGTGGAGTTTGACTTGCGGATATGCAGCAGTCCCATCAATGTGGGGTCCATGATCTCCTTGTATGCCAGACAGAAGTCACCTCTGAGGAGTCTGTATGAAACTGAGTAGAAGGATAGGGCTTTTAGCCTATCTGTGTATGGTAGATGTTTGAGGCCCTGGATTCTTATGGTGAGTAACCTCTGTGGTCTCTCCAGCTGCTGCATGTGCTTTATGAGGTACATGCCAAAGGGTGCTTTGTACTCAATAATTGGCCTTATAAGGGAAGAATACAGGGATGTTATGACCTCCTTGTCCCCGGATGAGATACCTTTATTTATGAGATGGGCCATGTAGAAGGTTTTCTGTACAATGGAAGCAACATGATGGTCAAAAGTCAGCTTGCTATCAACCTGGGTGCCCAAATCCCTCATGACTGATTGAGTTCTTAGGACATTGTTATTAATGTGATAATTTGTGGGGATGTCAGTCTCCCCAAAGGGGAAGATGATGCATTTTTTGGTATTTAGCTTGAGGCCATGTTTCTGGCACCAGTCAATTGTCTGAGTGAGACCCTCTTGGAGGATGTCCACATCACTAGGGGAACTGATGACAGCACCCAGCTTGCAGTCATCTGCAAACTTGGTTAGCTATAGCCCACTAGTCTCAGCCTGCACCTCAGAAAAGTATATCCCAAATAGCAGAGGCCCCAAGACCGAACCCTGTTGTACGCCTCTTGTTATGGGTCTACTGCTTGAGGTGGCTTCCCCTAGTTTGACTACGTGGGTTCTATCAGTGAACCAGTTTGCTACCCATCTAGTAACACATAGATTGATGCCTAGTTGAGAAAGTTTATCTATTATGCCTGAGTGTGGAATAAGGGGAAGGGGGCAGGTACTGGGGATGCTCTGATTTATTGATGGGGGGACAGAGGGATAAAGACTTCACTGAATCTGTCAGCCAGCAAGTTTGCTATATCTATGGCATTTGTATATGTGGTGTCCTTGACCACCAGTTCTGAACAGATCTGGGTGCTTTCTTTGAGGTTGTGGACATATGTGAAGAAGGCCTTATGATTGTCTGTAGTAGATGTGGCCAATTTGGACTCGAAGTTTGCTTTGGAGGATTTCACTAGGGTTCTTATTTGCTTGTTCAGGCTAAGGAGACATTGCTTCCAATTTGGCATCTGCTCCTTTTTGGTGTTGGACAGCAATTTTTTCCTTTTGTTATAGAGTTTATTTATTGCAGATGTCCACCAGACAGGTTTACTCTTCCTTGCGGAGGAAGATTTAGTCCTGTCCATGCATCAATATAAATGCTCATATAGTGCTTTGGTGTAGTTTTGGATAGTGGTGCCAGTTCCTACAGAGGGGGAGGGGGCTGTTGATACCATCCCTCAGGAGTCTGTAATCAGCTTTGGAGAAGTTTTTATGTCTGATCCTAGCTGGGGGGGGGGGGGGGGTTGGGGGATGGTGATTTTGAAAGTGGGCGAATCTTACCAGAGAGGATGATACTAAAGGGATGCTGAAGTGGTTACTCATGTTGGTTAATACCAAGTCCAAGATATTATCACCCCTTGTGGGGTATCAACTAGCTGTTCCAAGGCATTTGCATTGACAGAATCAAGGAATCTCTGGGTATTTGTGTTCTGGCATGAGTAGTTCTTCCAGTATATGTTTGGGAAGTTAAAGTCACCCAGGATCAGGGTAAAGGGTTGAGTCTTGATAGATTCAAACAGGTCCAAATAGGCGGACTGAGCATCTTGAGTCAGATTTGAGGGCTGGTAGCTAGCTATGATTTGAATAGGGATCTTGTCAATGGTTAACTGCACCTGGAGTGTCTCCTGTGCCTCATACTGTTTGACCAGCCTGGAGGTGTGTATGTCATTAATGTATATTGAAACTCCACCTCCTTTGGCTTTACTGCCCACTCTTAAGGAAGTAAAATGGGGCAAAGATTTTTTTATTAGCAACAATAGATATAGTAGTACTATGTAGTTCCATTCCAATTGAGAAAGGTATTGATTTAGTTTTGGAATATTATTACATCTTTCAAAAGTAGATATTTAGACAGAAAAAATGAGAAGCAATGAGTTCTAATATGGTGCCAAGCGTTTGCTAATTTATTGATGGCACAATGAAAAAATAAAGTAATAAATGATTGTAGGCTCAAATATCACATTATTTGTGGATTATTTAAATTCTTCCACTGAATTTTTAAAATTTACATCAATATGGAGAGAAGAGAAAAATATTTTTTGGATGTGTTAATACAAGTGGTTCAGGATAAGGAATGTATACATTCTAAGATTTACAGAAAGCCTGAATTTACTAGTGCATATTTACACAGAGATAGCGCACATTTGTGATTTCTCAAAAAGGGAATAATTAAAAGTCAAGCTATAAGAGCCTTGAGACTAATAAATAAGTAATGTTTTTTGAAGAAATACTGACGTTAGAACATTTATTTTTAGAGAAGGGATATAATATACAGTCGGTTTGATCAGGCAAAAATATGACCAGAAAAGAGAGAAAGAATACAGTCCAATCTTGAGTAAGAATGCAGGATGAGTTAAGTATGATAGGAATATTAAGAGTATGGAATATAGTTTAACATGTCCAATTAGATACAGCATGGATTCTCAAACTTTAAAAAAATGTTATTAAAGAAAGCTGAAAATTTATTTTGGGAAATGTAGAACTGAGTAAGGTCATATATATATATATAGCATCTATATTTTTGATAATAATGATAGGAATATAAAAAAAATTATAAAGGGGCAAGAACATTAGATAAAATGAAACATTCGGGATATTTTTTGCAAAGGATGCAAGTTTATAAAAAACAGTGCAGTTTTAATGTTACAAGGCATGAGTAGTAGTGTTTGTCCAGTAGGTGACTTCACTTGCACTTCTGAAAAGGTAGCTTACATAGTGACCTGATATATTTATTAATTATTATTTATTGACATTTGTTTACCAGGAAACTCCAGCTGGGTCAGAAGAGCCCATTTTCAGCAGAGGCCAAATTATACATATATGTGATTAGTTTTATTTATTTTTTATTTATTTAACATTTGTTTACTGGGAAAGTTCATCTTAAAGCAAAGCCAATTTTCAGTGGAGGCCCAGGGAGAAATGTTCCAGATGCATGTCTTTGTAATGTGTGAGGAAACTGGAGCACCCAGAGGAAACACACACACATGCAGGGAGGGAATGCAGACTCTGTACAGAAGGCACCCCAGTCAAAAATTGAACTGGAAACCTCTTGATGTGAGGCGACAATGCAACCGCTGCACCACTGCGCCATCCGTTTTATATAAGAAAAACAACAAGAAGGCTAACACTGAGAATTGGAGAGCATATGAATGTTATTAGAAACAAAGTAGTTACCAATGCTTTATGTAAACATGTTGTGATTTGTGCAAGTTTTAAAAAGTATTCATTTTATGTTTTATAAACAGTTCAAGAAACCATACAAGGTGATGATGTAGATTCACTTTTAGAATACACAGTATTGGTATGACAGGTAACATTGAATGCCGTAGACCACCAGGATTAAATGAAAGCAGGAACATTAAATGTACTTTAAAAACTGAAAGATTTGTTGTGGTTTTAGATTAGTTGAGAGTCAGGGAGCACATAAAATAGTGTGAGAGCTTCAATTGTAGTGCTCTGAAGAAGTCTGTAAAAAAATGACAAAAGCACTTAACATTGATTGAAGGAGTAATTTGTGTGGTTCTTGTGTACATTTTTTCAGTGCTTTTTGGTTTTATCGATGCCCAGGATTCTCATTCTGTTGTTTTGATATATAGAAACAAAGCAACAAAAAGGCTGCATATTTCCCATGGGCCACCTTCCTAGGAGATTTGACGTATTATCCAGTGGAGACTACCATGCCTGGGTTTTTTTGTTGTTTTTGCATATGCAGAAAACAGGAAATATACAGATGAGATTAAAGCAGTCTAGACAGTAGGACCTTTAGTAGATCAATAGTTGAACAATACACACCAGAACTAGCACTGAACTAAAATGGGGACAGATCATATAATTTAAACTGTTAAGTTATAGAACTATGATATTATTTTTACTTCAACTAAATGAAGATATCCCCCATGGTTCACAAAGACCAATTTTCCATGCAAGAATAGTATAAGAGCTCCTGCACGAAGAATGGTTGCTGAGCGATTAAGGAAAGTGCTGTTTTCACATGCACGAGCAGCCCTACACTGTTCTAGCACGGAAAACTGGCAAATATGCAAATCACCTCATTTGCTGGTGTAAACCATGCAAATGAGGTGATTTTGTGATCCACCAAGCTGCCAGGTCTCTGTGCTAGAACAGTGTCAGTGCAGAAATGTATTCAGCTAGTAATTGAATGTATTTCTGCATCTGACAAAACGGCGGCATGACAGCTCATATAAAAGCATGTATTATGTTTAATACACATGCCAATGGCCAAATATAAGACCATTGGTTTTAAAAACAGTATTTTTTTTTAAATGAAAACTTTTTTTTGTCCGATCTCGGCCGTTTAAGCTTAGGGCAGTGGCGTGCAAACAAGATCATGCTGAAAATAAAAACAAATATGAGAAAAGTCAATTTTAAGTTAATTCTGCATTTTGCCATTATAGTCAATGGCATGCAGAATGTAAACAATACCAGGGAGCACTGGTTGTCAAGGGGAAGGGGTCCGTTTTAGTGCAGTAACTAATGACTTGGGGTATGCAAATGGGGGGAGTTATACTGAATCACAAATTTCTTCAAAGTGTCAGCTTGTACCTAACCGTGTAGGTGCAGCAACACAACAGTGCAAGTGTAAGAGCTGAATGACTTCATAAGGGGGTGTGTCATGCTTGCTGTAAGCTCATTGGAGCTCTGTGGCCCATGTTTGCCCTTAGCAAAGCACAGATGTGCCTGAGCACTGTGTACATAGCCTAAATGGGTGTGCGCACCGTGCACCAGGATTTAAACCAAAAAAAAGAGGAAATGGCAGCACTGCACTGCTGACATTTGAGCACTAGGTATGTGCGGCGCACCTCGGGGCTTAAATCGTTAGGAATTGGGAAGGGGAAACAGCAGCAGGAAGGCAATCAAGGAGAAATAGCATAGCTGGTAGGTGGAATGTATCAGAATTAGCCAAATACACATGCAGCAGCCCAGCACACTACTATAAACTATGCAAACACCTTTTAGACTGGGAAAGGGGGGTAGGAAGGGAATCCAGGAGAACTAGCATAGCTGGTAGGTGGACTGTATCAGAATCAGCCAAATACACATGCAGCAGCCCAGCACACTACTGTAAACTATGCAAACAACTTGCAAACTGGATGTAGGGGAAACAGCAGCAGGAAGGCAATCCAGGAGAACTAGCATAGCTGGCAGGTGGAATGTATCAGAATCAAACACTTAGATATGCAGCAGCCCAGCACACTATTATAAACTATGCAAACACCCTACGGACTGTTTTTTCCCACAAACTCTACACCACCAGTGTACACAGATAGGGGATTTTTAACTGGCAAAACTAACTAAAAATGTTAGAGGCTGCTGCTGCTTTACTGCAACAATATGTGCTAGAGACTGAGGGTGGTGAGGAGGAGAATACTGACAACCAACCCACTGTGAGGAGGAAGAGAAGAGAAGAGTGTACAGACCCAGGGTAACCTACCAGGGCCTACATGAGCTAGAGATATTGGAGCACTATAGGGTGGACAAGGACATTCTACAGCAAATTGTTGAGCTATGCTGACCATGCCTTACACACAGAACTAATAGAGGGGAACCCATCCCAGTGGATACCAAGGTATGTCTTGGTTTAAGAATACTAGCCACAGGTACCTTCCAAAGACCAACTGGGGATATCATAGAGGTCTCACAGGCATCAGCATCCAGTGTACTCCACCAGTTCCTGGATGCCATGACACCACATGCCAATGAGCACATTTATTTTCCCACCACCCATGAGGCATTGACCAGATGTATGTGTCTCTTCCACCATATATCAGAATACCCTGAGGTAGTTGGTGCTATAGACTGCATGCACATCCACATCAAAGCACCACCCAGTCAGTGGGGTAGAGTCTACATAAACTGCAAGGGCTTCCCCTCCATCAACTGTCAGGTTGTGTGAGATGCCCAGGGCATTATCATGAATGTGTGTGCTGGCATCCCAGGAAGCTATCTCGACTCCCACATCTGGCATTGCTCACAGCTGTATCAGGCATTTGCCAGTGGAGAACATCCCATATGGCCATTTAGTGGGGGATGCTGGCTATGCACTGGAGCTGTGGCTTATGACACCCATCAGAAATCCACACACACACCCGAACAAGAACACCATAATGAGGCACACGCACAAACCAGGATCATTGTAGAGCATGTGTTTGGGATGCTCAAGTCACAGTTCTGCTGTCTTGACATATCCGGTGGAGCCTTGCAGTACTCTCCAGCTACATGTACACAAATGTTCATAGTATGAGCCATGCTATACAATATGATCCTGCAGAAACAGCTGCAGCAGGAACTGCATGGGGAGGGGTACACAGCCTCCCACCATTGCCAAGGCCAGCACAGGCACAGAGGGACTCAGAGGAGGAACACTCTGATCCTGCCCTGTAGGCAGAAGGAGGTGTGCCCAATATGCCCAGGCCTTGGCAAAGAGGCAACACATAGCACACACACTGACACTGTAGGGACCCAGGGACTGATACCTCTCTCTGACTCGCACATACAGTAAAAGGGATGCCAAACATGACACTACCTGTGCGTGACCATGTATAGGGAGTATACTATGTGCATTCGACATAGTCAGCCCTCCAGCACCATCCTCAATACTGGCCCAGCAACAAGGTAAGTCACCCTTTCTATCAATTACTGAATGGAGTAGCATGTTCTCATAGTTGTATGTATGATATGGATGCAAGCATGCAAGGGAATTGGGGGGCTGAATGGGATGGCAGCAGACAGCTATATGGGACAGCAGGAAATTCACAACAAATACTGGTGTCAACATACTAGGCAGCACTACAGAAGATGACAACCCCCACCGCAGTACATGTCATGGCCCAAATAACTGTGGGTGTCAATAGGTTGCACACATGGATCTCAGTGAAGGTCACATACCCACCACCAGCCTCACCCAGCAGGACAGGTGTAAATGACCATAAAGAAAGGCTGGGCTAAGGCTCCCAAATGATGGCAATGGTGAACAGCCCCCCACCAGATGTGCACAGACATACTACAACAGGTCTGGCAGATGCATTCTAGTTCTGAAGGGTAAGAAGTCTGAAACTGAAATTTATGCCATTAAGATATAACATGTGTACTCTACTGATATGCCTCCTTTCTGCATGATAGGTCACAATACAATATGAAATGGAAGCCAACAGAGTAACCAAAATACCAGTACAGTCATTGCAAATGTTTAAAGTCTGCAGGTGTGCACCCCCCCACCACAATCCCATGTAGAAATGCAGTAACAGATGGCCTGCAGCACTCTCAAATGGCCTACAGTCCTCTGGCAAAGGCCCATCCCTCACCCATAGTGCCAATGTATGGAATGTCAGGGGGTCCAAACTAGTAATCTAACACAATAAACAGAAAACAAATTCAAGGCCATGTTGACAAATGCCAGTAGCATGCCTTTCCATGTCCTACTGCAAGGACTGTGGACCAGGCCATAAATACTACTGGAATAAAGGACCAACTATAGGGATACCGCTGAGATATTGCTTACATAATGTTAGGAAGAGAAGAGAAAAACAGAGGGGGGGGTGTAGAAGCATAGATGTCATGGAGTGTGTGAAGTCTGAAACTCTAATGTCTGCCCATACTACTCCCTGACTGCAAACCCATTAATGAATAGCCACAAAACTGCTTGTAAACCACAATGTGAAGGTAAACTGATCAGATACGCGAGTCCTGCCTCTGGATAAGCTGAGTGTATCTGTACAGCTGAGCGGTATGGCTCCAGCAGGATATAGCCATTCCATACAGTTGAGAAAAGCACAAGGAGGGGATCCCCAGACAGCATACTAACAAGGTGCTGCACCATATAAACAGAACCAGCAGTCTATTGTCTGTAGCTACCCCTCCGCAATGGCAGGTGTGTGCCAGAATGTGTAGTCTATATGCCTTAGAATATTGGTCTCAGCTTCCTTCATCCTGTATTTCCCTGGTAAATAACTGTGTGCAAAGAATGATAACTGTCAGTAGTTGATGACATGATACATCACAGTGTAAACAGTACATATGTCAAAAAATCTATGATACAACCAAACATGTCACACAAGCAGCACAGACAGCAATAGTTACATTATCCCCTGTATGTTATGCCCATTGTGTCTCCATATTGGCAACCTATCTACAGATATCCTGCAGAAACAGTTTGCTAGGTGTAGCTGTAGCACACAAAACCCTGAACTGAGTCCAACCCTCCCTGGAATGGATGCACACACTCAATATAGAAGGTCAAACTGGGCATGCTCCTACACTTAGAGAAATTAAGCCCATGTCTCACAACACAGTGGACTACAGATATTGGTTATTCGGTGCTGTCTGTGCACACACACCAAATTATACAGCATTGACACTTCACACACACACACACACACACACACACACACACACACACACACACACACACACACACACACACACACATTGGATAGGAATACTCACACATATCTAAGGCCAACATAATATAATATGTCAAACAGACACACAGAGATGAGGAGAAGAGAAAGACAGACAGCGACACAGAGAATCCCATTATGAGGCCTTGTCCATCCAGTACACATCCCATTGGCCTATATCACATGATGTGCTGATATCATTCACTGTAGAAATACCTTTGGTTAGCCCCTAGCCCTATAGTCTCAGTGATGCTTATGATAACTGTGTAACACTACAGTCCAAATAAGTATCGATGTAGCAGTTGTAATCTCAGTCCTGTCAAATGTTAAGTTGTGTGTGTGTGTGTGTGTGTGTGTGTGTGTGTGTGTGTGTGTGTGTGTGTGTGTGTGTGTGTGTGTGTGTGTGTGTCATCAGTATCTTGTGTGGGTGTTGGGGTGATTGTGTAATAACAGGATCCATTGGGGGGGGTTTGCTAAATTATTATATTGAGGACTTAGCATATGTCCCAATGTCAACATTACAAGGCCAAAAGTTGTCAAACACCATAGAGGTTGGTATAGACAATCTACAGCCCTAAATGCCTAGTGCCATGTGCAATGACTATGTGACAGTATGGCTTAGTGAACAATAATGGCAGCCCTTCTAATACTCAGAGATCACTCTCCACCCACAGATCATACACAAACACACTTGGCTAGGCAGCAACCACTATATCTGTGGTTCTGCAAATTGCCTCACAGATAGTACCCACAGTGAGATTGCAGTGGACTACATGCCTGTTGACCACAACAGTGCCACTGACATCAGAAAGTACTTTGATGTGTTACATCTCCTGACTGTGTGATATCCAGCAAGTAAAAGGACATGGCACCCTGTTCCATCCACTCAGTAGCCCAATCAATGTGTACAGTGGCCCTTTTGCCATGTTCCCCACTGGAAGCCTGCATCAACTGTAGAGTCTGCAAACGTACCCCACAAAGGGAATACCATGCCTTATACACATGCCCTGTATGAACAGACACCAATAACTCTAATGAATCCCCGTATCATACTGTCTATGTAGGTGCAATCACTACCTCAGTTACATAGCCAGGTGTCAACAAACAAGGTCAGGAATGCTACATGCCTCAGAGACCTCAAGCACACTTCCACACTTCAAAGAACATGCATGTGGGACATGTGCACAACCCAGACACTGTCCACGTTATGGAATATAAATCACATACATGTGAAGCAGTGCACATCACTGGTCACTCACAATAGAAATCTGGATAAGTGGATGGGGAATACAATACCCACCCCTGGGGACCAGTCCAGTAACTATACTCCTGAGCCACATTGGGGACTATTTTCATATGGCCTGATGTCAGGGTATTCCCTTGGGCTACCCTTGTAGAGCCTTTAGGCCCATTCACCTACTACACACCTATGAAGCAATGAACCTATGGATCTCAGTACTGGCAAGTGTGTGTGTGTGTGTGTGTGTGTGTGTGTGTGTGTGTGTGTGTGTGTGTGTGTGTGTGTGTGTGTGTGTGAGAATAGTAATCTCAGTGTGTTTGGTTGATGAATATCCCCTGTGGCTGTGGCTCTTAGCAATTGGAGGTGTGTCCAAACCACAACACGTACCATTCTCCATTCTACAATAGATGTAAATCAACATATACCTATGTACTACCCTCAGCCCTATAATCTGTGAGGCATATGCAATCACTGTGTTACAGACCTGGGATTTCTGTGCACATACTGTACCCTGCCTATGACATGGTGGATGTGTTACCACACTGCCATACCCCATGGTCTTGCTAAAGGGCCACATCCTGGTGACACACAGACACCTAGAATGGAAATGGGATACAGCATGTGAGACACGTACCAAATCCTATGCAAGGGGGTTTGCACGGTCCAAACCATATATCCAACTTGACCAAATAGACCAGCAAGGCAGCACAGAGTTCAATGAATTTATTCAATAATTGTGTCCATAACAGACTAGTTTCGGCCAACAGCCTTCTTCAGTGTAACACAATATAGTCAAGTTACATTTTAATCATCTTTTAAATACTTGTCCAGAGCCAATCACAATCATTGGCTCATGAATATTAAAAAATATTTTGAAAAATCCTCATTTTATAGAAAATACAAGAGTACTAAGTACATAAATAAATAAAGTTGTTCCTTAATGTAAAGTGAACCACCCCAAGGAGGTGCAAACACAAAATTGAAAAGTTATAATAATATTATTATTGAGGTGTAACCATTCACATATTGATATTGGTAATGAGCAGTATTAGAAAAATCATAAACCCTGGCTACTGCTCCAATATACATCAAGAGCACCAGAAATGTAATGTTCTAATTACATGGTATGGCAAAATGAATAAACATGGAAGCATATGTTGAAAAATTCAAAAAACATGTATAAATGTGTGTGAATACACAAAGATAACCAAAAAAATATAATAAAATAAAATTAATGACTGATGAAAAAAGTAATAATGTATGCAAAACAGCAACATCCACCATAATAATCTCTTATCGAAGATAAGCCCATAACATATATAATTAGCTTTCAAGACTCATATGGTACTGATAAATACAGCTATATATTATTAACTTATCTAGGATAATGGTGAAAACAATCCTGAGAATACACATGAATATCCCAAAAAAAAATTTTTTTGGGTATGATACCTGGCCTGATACATGGTCAATAGCAATTATTTTAGGCTGTCCAAATCATTAATTTAAGGCCCCAGAAATGTTGCATATCAAATACTAGGGGTAACAGGGGTAAGAAGCCTGAACATTCTATATCCAAACCAAAGGAAAATCAAAGGCATGTATATACCAGAATTAGGGTCAATATATACCTATATCAATTAAGGTATACCATTATACATGCTATATAAGACGTACTGTGTGCTATATATAATTGAAATAGGACTCATAATAAGTACCAGCCAAGATGCTAAGTATATAATTTCCTAAAAAAATGATCCGCTTGGTTCATTCCCCTGTGGTCATTGTGGATCCTGCCAATATATGCATAAATCTAAGGAGTTTACCAGTCGTAACACCAGTAGAGTTTTTGACATCAAAGTTTTTGGTAATTGCAGTAGCGATTGGGTGGTGTACCTAGCGTCGTGTCATTGTGGGGGTTTTTATGTTGGACAAACATCAAGGGCTTTGAGACTAAGGATGAATGAACACCGTAGCGATATCAAGAACCATAAAGAGACTAGCGCTTTATATCAACACACCTTAAAACATCCTCAGGCTAGGTTTACCTTTATGGTTATTGATCGCATCTCTGGAGATAGAACCAATAAACAGGGCTGGCATGGCTCGTTGGACCAAAAGGAGAAATACTGGATTACTACATTGGGGGGTTTATTTCATCCTGGATTGAATGACCATCTTTAGAAGTTGGTCACTGAAGCAGTATGGTATTTGATTTACATTCATGTCGATTCCACTGATCCCACCAAGCGGATCATTTTTTTAGGAAATTATATACTTAGCATCTTGGCTGGTACTTATTATGAGTCCTATTTCAATTATATATAGCACACAGTACGTCTTATATAGCATGTATAATGGTATACCTTAATTGATATAGGTATATATTGACCCTAATTCTGGTATATACATGCCTTTGATTTTCCTTTGGTTTGGATATAGAATGTTCAGGCTTCTTACCCCTATTACCCCTAGTATTTGATATGCAACATTTCTGGGGCCTTAAATTAATGATTTGGACAGCCTAAAATAATTGCTATTGACCATGTATCAGGCCAGGTATCATACCCAAAAAAATTTTTTTGGGATATTCATGTGTATTCTCAGGATTGTTTTCACCATTATCTTAGATAAGTTAATAATATATAGCTGTATTTATCAGTACCATATGAGTCTTGAAAGCTAATTATATATGTTATGGGCTTATCTTCGATAAGAGATTATTATGGTGGATGTTGCTGTTTTGCATACATTACTACTTTTTTCATCAGTCACTAGTTTATTATATTTTTTTGGTTATCTTTGTGTATTCACACACATTTATACATGTTTTTTGAATTTTTCAACATATGCTTCCATGTTTATTCATTTTGCCATACCATGTAATTAGAGCATTACATTTTTGGTGCTCTTGATGTATATTGGAGTAGTAGCCAGGGTTTATGATTTTTCTAATACTGCTCATTACCAATATGAACATGTGAATGGTTATACCCCAATAATAATATTATTATAACTTTTCAATTCTGTGTTTGCACCTCCTTGGGGTGGTTCACTTTACATTAAGGAACAACTTTATTTATTTATGTACATAGTACTCTTGAATTTTCTATCAAATGAGGATTTTTCAAAATATTTTTTAATATTCATGAGCCAATGATTGTGATTGGCTCTGGACAAGTATTTAAAAGATGATTAAAATGTAACTTGACTATATTGTGTTACACTGAAGAAGGCTGTTGGCCGAAACTAGTCTGTTATGGACACAATTATTGAATAAATTCATTGAACTCTGTGCTGCCTTGCTGGTCTATTTGGTCAAGTTGGATATACAGCATGTGAGAACACATTTGCTCAGCACTTTACTTGTGGGGGGAAAGAGGGGTAAAGCTGACCCCGAATGTGTTTCCAAGACTGTGGCCAATATCTGTTGTCTCAGGATAGGTATTAGCATTGTGCAGTAACTCACAGCACTTGTGTTTAATGCTGTGGAGGTTGTTGATGTAACTGTCAAAGGCTGTTGTGACTGTCGTTAGTGTCTGTTGCACCTCTGCCATCATAGATGCCTGTAGGAGATTCCACGAGGGATCCAAAGTTGTGTATGAGGCTAATAAGGGAGTTCAACAGTTATGGGACACCACCTTTCTCTGCAATAGTGTCCTCCTTCTGATGTAAACTTTAGTAATGGCAGGGGACCATCACATTGTCTCCCAGTGTTTGGAGGACAGTGTCTGGGCTCAGTTGGCTCTGGCTAGTACCATGCATTCATGTACCTGTTTGTACAGTGCCTATGTGTATGATTCCATAGTCATGCAGCCATTTCCCATTGCCATTGGTGCAGTGAAGACATCCACTCCTGTTTTCATGGCTGCAAAGTCGGCTTTGGAGAGGTTTTTCAAGGTGGTTACCTTTGTGGGGGTGTGGCTGACATGTTGAGTTCCATGTTGATTACAGCCTGTGTGAATCTCACTATGCAGGGATTGACAACTGTGGATGAGCAACAGTCTCATATTTAAGTAGTCAACACAGGTCAAGAGTTTTGCATCCTCTACCAGGGGTCAGCATGAGCTGGTCCAGGGCAATGGAAATGATGACTTCCAGAAGTGTTGCGCCACTGTACTGGCACTTTGCCACTTTCCCCAGGTGATAGATGGGTAGTTGAAGACTCATACTATGTCAGTGTGTTGAGTTGGGGCATCATAGATGGCAGGGTGTTGAGGAACGTGCCTTGACAGTCTAGGGATATAGATGTGGACCCATAGCAGGCTATGGTCTGGATTGCACTATTACCCCAAGGAAGTTGTACCGGAAGTATCTCCAATGCATTATGAAGGGATATTAGTCTGGAGGTGTTCCTAGCCATAATGAATATGGAGACTACACCACCTGTGGAGGTGTGGTGTGGTCCATGTTTGGGGCTGACAGCTGTGGAATGCATCATAGCCTGATACTGTAGGTCTGCTGTCTGCTGCTGTGAACCACCTCTCCATTACAGCAAACATGTGTCCTCCACTCCAATGATTGCTATGAGTGATTGCATCCTGACTGTTAGATGTCTACTGTTGAGCAGCATGCCCCTCAGATTGCATACATGTGTAGCTGTTATGGTGGTAATAACATTAAGAACACTGCCTAATAAGGCATCATAGGGGTGGCAAGACACTTAGCCAGTACCTGGAAACCCAGTGGTGGCAGATGTAGGACATCTGTGGCAGGTCATTGGGTTCTATCAATCATGTCATCCCAAGCAGATAGGTACTTGTTCCCCTGAGAATGACACATAATACATAAGCCAATGTTGCAGTCAACCTGTTGATAGTACCGCAGCATCATTCTGAGTGACAGTGGTACACTGCCCAGAGCTACAGTCACACCTGCCTAGACCACATAATCAGAGAGTTCACCCATGTCTCCTGTCATGTAGTCCAGGGAGGTGTGTCCCAGGTCAGTCACACCCACATGGACACAGAGTGATACTCATATTTGTTGTGGAGTGCCATGACTGGCTGTGTCATGTGTTGGATGCTGGCATGTGATAGCTATTTGACTGTTAGCTGCTCCATATTCAACTTAATGAGTAGGATATGTGTGTGCCTCAGTATTGAGTTGCCCATGATCACTGTATTGTGCAAGGTGGTTAGCCTTAGGAGCTTAGGTTGAGGGGCACACTGTGTAGGTTAAATATGTGTCCCTTGGCATGTGCCATGTCATGGTGTCTGAGTGGGTGTCAGTCTTGCTGGTCTGTGCTGTTTGGGTAAATGTCCATTGAGTGCCTCTGGGAAGGTGGGTGTGTGGCTTTTCACTGTATGTCATGGCTGTCAAAGTGGGTGTCATGGTGAGCTATGTGTTCCACATGGTGTGGTGTAGGTGTTGATCATATCCTCATGACCTGCTAGTCCAATCTTTGCATATGTCCACATTGGGTGATATATGGGTAACCCTCACAGGTCTGAGTGTTTGGAGTTTAGAAGGAAGGGTTGTTGGTGTACATGAGGCAGTTGCAACAGTGCCTCAGAATGGACAAGTGCTCCAGGTTAATGAGTGAAAGCACAGATAACTGCCCTACAAACATACCAGGAGGGTTGGACATAACTAGTACGTACTGGGGCTACATCTGTGATGAACAAGTACTGCTGATGGCTCCCAGGTGTGCCGCACTTCTTGATACAATAACCTGGTGAAGTGTCAAGTAATAATGCTAGTTGAAGTGCAAGACAGGACGAACTAGCATGATGTACGGGTGGAACAGAAGCCAGACTGTCTGCCACCTGTAATACTTTACCACAGCTATGCAGTTACCAGCACCTTTGGCCATATGAAAGTTCAGTAAGCTCTGTAGCACATGCATAAACTGCTTAACACTATAGTAGACATTCCTAGATAGGCAGGAGTTCTAATCCCAATACTGGCAAGTATATGTGTGTGTGTGTCTGTGTGTGTGTGTGTGTGTGTGTGTGTGTGTGTGTGTGTGTGTGTGTGTGTGTGTTTTTTTTGATTTGACTACCATTTATTACCTTTCACACTTCTTCCAATTTAGTAGTGTGTGTGTGTGTGTGTGTGTGTGTGTGTGTGTGTGTGTGTGTGTGTGTGTGTGTGTGTGTATCATGTACTCCTTGGCTTATACCATTTTTGACCTGTGTACTAACATTTATACTTCACTTCACTCCAATTTAGTAGTCCTATTAATGTCATCCACCTTAGAAGTACCTTTGGAATAGGTGGAAATGGATAAGCTCTGTGGCATGTCTGATAACTGCGTAACACTATAGTAGACATACCTAGATAGGCAGGAGTTCTAATCCTAATGCTGGCAACTGTTTGTGTGTGTGAGGATCATATCTTGTGTGGCTTATACCAATTTGATGTGTATACCATACATGGCTGGTGACCACCTTCCACTGCCATTACTTTATATAGTGTGGTAACAGCATCTGCCTCACATGCAGCAGGTTAAACCATTGTACAGTCCTCTGTACAGATGTGTCTGGAATATCCATATGTTTAAAACATATACGTGATCGGAAGTGGTCTGTGTGCCTTAACAATTCCCATGTATGTGATATTATAGCCAAATAGGCAACAGTGAGTATACTGACACATATGGCAGTATGAGGTATCATACCTGACTGAAACATCATGCTGATATGATGTCTGCTGCCTTCACAGGTGGCCAGCCTTGTAGGTGCAATACATAAGTCCAGATGCTTGGTTTTACAAGTGAACTGTTCCTGTTATGGGTCACATTAAAGGCTGGAAGAGGTGTGGACTGTCATATTGTGGTCCTAAGTAGTATGTAGCAGGAGCACCTTGCATCCTAAGAGGGGTGTATACGCAATTTATATCCACTGTATACCACTAATGTGTCACGCATGATGCTAACGTAGGCCTTTTATCCAGCCCATTCTGCTGGCCTCTGTCCAGACGTCTTGGCACTGACAAGTTGAGAGGTATGCTACAGGAATGTTGAATTCAAGTGAGATAGGCCCCAGTGGTGACCACTGTGATGCAATACAGTTAACCCCAGCACAAGTGAACATGCACAACAAGCAATATAGCTATTACAGAAAGCAATATAGCTATTATTGATGGTTGTGTGCATGGTAAATTGCATGTGCTTTACATGATTGGGGTATTGCCAGGCAACAACAGAACAAAATCATACTCACCAGCTTCAGGCTGCTGTCCCAGATGCAGACCAGAGGGTCCTAGGTAGTTGTGAGAGGGAGTTATTGTCAGCAGACTCACACGTGGACTTGGTACAGGATGGATGCAGCATGTCTGTACATCTACAGTACTAACACCAATAATACACAATGTCCTGTCCTCACCATAGATGTGCACCTCTGTGTATTAGGAAACCCCATCCACAACTGCAGTCGGACCTGACACATGCATGTAGATGCAATACAGATACATCTATGTCTGATACATTAGTGTACTAATCCCCACTGGGTCCTTACCTGCACACTCCTCATCCAGTGTGTGTGTGTGCAACCCACCTCCACAATGCTTCCCTCAGTGTCATGGCTTGTGTGTTGGTCATGTGCCTCAAGTTTGGAGAGGAGCTCCTCGGTGGTTGTCAGTGAGGGCTAGATGGCTGGGCCCCCACCTGTGGCTAGCTGGTCCCTCGTTACAGCAGCAGCCCATTGACAGGCATGGTGGATGAGGTCAGTGGCCTGATGCTGCACATGCTCATAAGTTGTGCTGTGCAGGCCAGCATCATGTACCCTGTGGACCACACTGTTGCACATGGTGGTCCTCACCTACACATCTTCTGCTCTCCATCCAAATAATAGGGCATATTGTCCAATCACATATTGGGTGATGATGACAGTTTCTCCTACAGAGAATGCTGGTAGGTGAGCACTCTGCATGTTACCTGGAAGACATAAACAGGAAAAATGTCACAGGGCCTCATGCGGTTGTCAAAATGCACATCAACAATGGATATTACTTGCAAAAAATCCACACTACACCATTACCCTCCAAGCTATCATGGCTATAGCAGATTGTATTACACGTCTGTTCCTAAGCTATCTTATTCCCCCCAGTGTTGGACACTTTATTGCATAATCCTCTATTCTCCATTCACTTCTGTATAGAGAGTTGACAGTGGGCATCTTCCATGTGGATGGTGTGTGGATGGTGGCACGTCTGTGTTTGACTGTGGTGTGTGAAGGAGCTGTGAGCACATGCCTGAGTTCATGTAGGAGGCAGACAGTGATGTTATTATGCCCTATGGAGATATGCTGTTGTTGCCATCAGCAGGCAATATGTACATGCTCACCATTGCTGAGGAGAGGAGTGTGGTTGATGTGCATATCCCCCTGTACAACTGGGGTGGACAGGGTGATGATGTTCCCACACAACCTGTGTGATTCAGGTTGCCTATATCCACGGCATGTGTATATGAGGTGTTATTTACCTCCAGTACAGGGTTAATTGTGTTGTTTCCTCTGAGACTTACAACATATGTGTAGACACAGTTGTCATTGTCCTTGCTGGTGTGGATATGTCTGATTTATAGTCAAAGTTAGCCTTGCAGGAAGTCAACTGTGAACTTACATGCTTGCTCAGATATAGGTGGGCTTGCTTCCAAGTTGTTGACTGCACCTATGTGTCCCTCTACAGTCAATGTAGGAACCTATTATGTGGTTTGTGTATTGCTGCTGTCCACCAAAAGGGATTACTCTACCCTGGTGGAGGCTGGATACACAGGTCAGGTACTGCTGTGTCCATTTAGCTACAGTGGATATAAAGGGTACACACCCCTGTTACACTGCCTAATATTTGTGCAATTGGAACATGACACCACAATAACTCATTTCATAACAATTCCCACCTGTAATGTGACCTCTAGCCTGTATAATTCAATTGAAAACATAACAATCTTGTCTATGAAAACATATGGAAATAATACTCAGTACAATAAGCCAGTTGAATGAGTATGCACACCCTTAAACTGATATGTTGTGTATGCACCTCTTGAGATGGTTACAGCATTTATCCGTCTTGGTCTGGACTCTTAACATCATGGCACATCCCCACTTGGCAATAGTTGCTCACCTTCCTAGAAGCACCTTTGCTCAACTAATCCATTGTCCCGCCAGGGGCTCCAATATCCTAGACCTGATCATTACTAACATGGGAGATAGATGCTCCACACCACTGGTCACCCCCTCATTGGTCAGGTCTGACCATAAGCTAATCACCCTTGACACCCACATCCCACCCCTACCCCTCAGTAAGGAAACCTCTGTAAAAATCTTCTCTAAAGCCAACTTCATGCTACTCAAGTCAGAAGTGACAAACTTCATGACACCCATGCAGACGGGAGCTGAAAGTTTGACTGCTGAATCCTACAGTAAGGCAGTGTATGAGCACATCCACTCATGCATGAATCATGCCATCCCAAATAGAACCAAGATGCTCTCCTCCAAAAAAAAAGAAGCCAATCTGATGGTCCCCTGCTATAAACATACTATGCAACAGAAGGAAGAAATTGTTGCAGAAAAGAAGAAAATCCAAGGATGCAAAAAACTCCCTTACCAGCCTTAGTAGAAAGCTGAGGTCCCTCATAAAATCCTCCAAAGCAAGTTATGAAAATAAAATTGCTAAAGATTCCAAAGACAACCACAAGGCATTCTATAGTTATGTCAAGAATCTAAATGGCAATGTTCAGATCTGCTCTGAGCTACAACAGAATGGCATTAAATATACTGATCCCAAGGATATTGCCAATATCCTGGCAGATCAATTTAGTGCCAACTTCACCCCCCTCTCGCCCCCTAAAGGGCCCATCACAATACCAAAAGATTGCCAAATTCCAGTAACCACCGCCACATAGGTAGAAAGCGCACTCTCCAAAGCTAAGACTACAGCATCCATGGGACCAGATGACATCCCGGGCTGTGTACTACATGAACTACAAAATGAACTGGCACCTCACCCAAGTGTCATGTTTAATCATAGCCTCACCTCAGGCTTTGTGCCCACTGAGTGGCGCACAGCTACAGTTATCCCACTCCACAAAGGGGGATCCATCTTGGATCCCAGGAACTACCGTCCCATCAGTCTGATGAGCCTGATCTCCAAGGACATGGAATGCATTATCATGGAATTTATAAACAAAGACATTTGGCAACCTTCAAACACTGGACCCCACCCAGTTTGGGTTCATAAAGGGCCAATCTTGTCTCCTAAACCTGACTGACTTCTTCGAATCAGTCTTCATAGCTGTGGGCGAGGGTAAGGAGGTTCACACAGCCTATCCGGACCTTGTCAAGGCCTTTGACACCATCCCCCACTCTGGAATCATAGATAAACTTACTAAGCTGGGCATAAATCCCTATGTCACTTGATGGGTTGCCAACTGGCTTACTGACAGAACCAAGACTGTAAAAGTAGCCAACTCCAAATCCAGCTACAGACAGGTGAAAAGTGGAGTACCTCAGGGTTCAGTCCTGGGACCACTCTTGTTTAGCATCTACTTCTCTGAAGTACAGGCCAACACTAAGGGACTCTGGCTAACAAATTTCACAGATGACTGCAAACTGGGAGCCATTATTGGATCCCCAAATGATGTGGATATTCTACAAAAGGGCCTTACAGAAACAGATGCTTGGTGCCAGAGCCCTGCCAAGAAATGTATACTTATCCCCTTTGGGAAAAAACATGTACCCATGAATTACCATATAGGTGGCAGTACACTAAACACCAAAAGTGTGATGAGAGACTTAGGGACACAGGTAGACAGTGGTCTCACCTTCGATAACCATATCACCACAACAGGCAGGAAATCTTTCTATGTGGCACACCTCATCACTAAGGGCTTTTCATCAAGAAAAAAAGGAGGTCATTGTCCCACTGTACTCATCCCTCATTAGACCCATTATAGAGTACAACACCCCATTTGGTATGTACCTCACAAGACATCTGCAACAGCTGGAAACTCCACAGAAATACCTCACTAAAAGAATCACAGGCCTAAAGCAGATGCCCTATGCTGACCATCTAAAAAAACTCCAGCTATACTCTGTGGCATATCGTCTACTCAGAGGTGATCTCTGCTTAACATACAAGGCCATGTCAAACCCTGGGCTGTTGGACATGCTTCACTTAAAGAAAGCCCAATCCCTCAGAGCCACACACTCCAGGGATCTAAACCTTATCATCACAATAAACAAAACATGCTGGAGGGATAGGTTCCTGAACCAGAGACTGCCCATACTCTGGAATAGACTGCCCATACTTGCCAAGCAGAGCACCTCCTTGGCCCTCTTCAAAAGGAACCTTGACAATTGGATGGGAGATAGGAAATTCACCTCAGGGATCACGTCAGTTGCCCTGCTAGATAGGGGTCCAGGGAAGTAAATATTGTGGGAAGAAATATCCAGGGAATTGTTATGACTAGGCTTGTACAGGGCTTAGGGCCGATAACCTAGTACCAACCTAAGAACCTATGAACCTATGAATGGAATTGTACAGGTTAAGGGTCACATTCAAGATGAGAAACATTATGAAATGATCTTTTGTGGTCTGATCATCATACAGCACACATACCTGGCATTCCGACAGGGATGTGTACACTTGTGATATCCACTGTATATAGGTGTTGATTTAGCTGGTAGTTGTAGGCATAGACAGAGGGTCATAACACAGGTGGACACTTCTCTGATTAATACCTGATAATCATGCCTGCTCTAGTACCCATATCAGTGTCAAGGCAATGCAACAACCAGTAGCTGTACCCATTTATGTCTGTTGTATGCACTGACACTATTACACACATGTGCAAGATGCACAACCAATGTACCTGAATGCTTGACACCCATGTGATTAGTTTTGTGCCTCCCAGCTGAATATATGCATACATACATGTGCTCAGGGGATACCTGGTATACGTTTCTGTTGTATGTTAGTATGGCACACTGTATTTACAGTCTTGCTGCTCAATCATACTTCTCAACCTGTTACAGCAGTACGCCTGGACAATGGCACACATAAATGGGTGTGAGAAGGGACATCATTATTGATACTGTATTAATATACCTGCACCATACATTACTACGTTGATTGCACAGTAGGGTGTGACATCGCTGTGATAACTTGGAAGATGTCCAACTGTCATAAGTAGGCTATTATGTTACAATGTCATTGCTCACAGACCCGCCAGTGGTTTGGCTGACATAACACAGGTATATGTGTATGTGACAACAGTTATCAGTCACAAATGTGCTTATTGTCCAGCAGAACACTGTACAGTTGAATGTTATTAATTCAATATATCACATGTAGTTTAACACACATGTCTGCAACAGTACTTTACTATTCACATGCCCTCTATAGGTCTATTAGCTTTACAAGGCAAACATGTCATACTCATAATCACAGGTAACATGGCTATGGAAAACATCTCATTAACTGGCCTAGCAGTGGCACAGTCACAACTGTTTGACAGACACCCCAGTGGTTGTCATATATGAGATGTCCTTTCCCAGGGTGAGTCAGGCTCCTGAGCTGTGATCCTATCTCGCAACCTCTCAGAGCATCACATCTGGACAAAGCCTAAAATGATGGGGGGATAAATAGGGA